>NW_021832269.1:0-85779 GCF_006345805.1 Octopus sinensis | reverse complement strand
CGTGGGGGCGGCTGAGTCATCACCACCAAAACAACCCGGAATGGAGGAGTAGTCGAATTTTAGATTCTCCTCGACCAATGAATCGACCGGTCTTGCCCTGGCCGTCACTTCCCCCTTCATTTGCCATTTCGGACATTCCAGTGACTTGGCCTCCGCCTCCTTTATTATTTTAGACATCTATTTGGGAATTTCGGGGGGTGGCTGCCTGTCTTTCCTGCTTCTGGAATGCCGTGTCCTCTTCCGAGGATATTTCCTCCCCCAAATGTGTGTCGTACAGTAAATCGTCATCCTCCGAACTCAACCCCTCTTCTACGTCCTTTTCGAACTGTTCGAAGGCTGCCTGCTCGTCCTCCTCTTCGGAGAGGGAATTGTCCGACTCGCACTTTATTTCCTGGTCGGTGGACTGATTGGAGATGCAGTCGGAGGTGGACTCTTCAATGGCGGGGGTTTCTGGCTGTAGGAAGAGTGTGTGGTTGGGAGGGGGGATTGAGGGAATAAAGTTGGTGTTGATGAGTTGAATTTGCTGCCATATCTGCTCATGGTCGAGGCCTTGGGTGTATAACTGAGTCGGCAGGGTTGTGTTTGTTGGATTGTATGTTTGACGTAATTTTGTGTACTTTTCTGCTAATTTGTCGAGTTGTTGGGAAGATTGGCTTGAATTAAGTTATTTAGACGATACCTACGAAAAGTGACCATTAGATGCAACAAGAGTGAACGTGATGTTGATCAATTTTTATTTTAAAATATATTTTTGATTTATTTTTAATTTAATTATACTACAATTAAAATATGCATAAACTAAAATATTTCACTTTACTTGTTTCCTTATAAAAACGTCAAAATTATATTAAAAAACTGTTTAGAAAATATTTATTTAATATTTTTATTATTTAAAATATTATTAATTTTATAGCTGCAAACTCTATTCACGTGTGTCAAACATATGACCTCCGACATTCGGGCACTACCAGTCATCGACATAACAAAGAATAATTTTGAGGCACTCACTCCCGCCATAATCCAAGCAATCCAAACCTCTTCATTCCTCGCCTTCGATCTAGTCCTTCATTCCATTAATTTGATAGGAATTGAGTGGCCTCGGCCAACAACATGTTTTAAAATGCCAGTTTAACCCACAAAACTATTTTTAGAGATATGGAAGAACGATATTTAAAGTTCTCCGAAATAGTAAAGACACGTGCAGTCCTCTCTCTGGGAATATCCGCCTTCACTCATCTGAAAACACTCAACGACGGAATCCAAAGCTTCCTCGTGCAGA
Organism: Octopus sinensis; assembly: GCF_006345805.1. Taxonomy (NCBI): domain Eukaryota; kingdom Metazoa; phylum Mollusca; class Cephalopoda; order Octopoda; family Octopodidae; genus Octopus; species Octopus sinensis. The sequence goes on along the minus strand of NW_021832269.1, from coordinate 84,500 downwards.
CATTCAACCTGTCCCTCCTCTCCCAAGACCTCTACGTGGTCGACCCCTCCTCCCTCCAGTTCCTGACCAGCCACGGATTCGACTTCAACCAGCAGTACTCCCACGGAATACCCTACCATGCTGGGAATGACCAGGTGGGAGTGTTGTGCTCATTTAAGGGCACTCCCAATCCAGTTCGGGTCCTTTTTGGCCAAATTGTGAGGGCAAGGAAGCCGGTTGTCCTCCACAACGGATTTATTGACATTATGTTCATGTATCATCACTTTTATGCACAACTACCCCCCAAACATTCCACTTTTGTCGCGGACTTGACACAAATATTTTCTGGTGGTGTTTATGACACGAAATACTTGGCTGTGCATGTCCTTCACTGGGGTGTCTCATTCCTGGCATACCTTTTCAGGAAATGGTCGTTGTTCCTCTTATTCGTAGTCAGAGACTCAACATGGAATATTGCGATGGGGGGAAAAGAGGGCTGGTTTTGACATTCCCGACTTATCCCCCTAATTCTTTGTCCGTCAACCAAATTTTGTGTCGCTTCGAACATTCCGCGGACAGTTATGTTTCCACGTGCAAGAAGAGTCCAATCTGCAAGCAATTCTCCGTCCGTTCTGTTTATAAATTGGCAGAATCACGGCTGGTGTAGCGCGGGAAATTCGAAATGTTCGAAATCTCACAACATCGACCTGGCAATAGACCAGGAGTTGTTCGGGGTTGTGGGAGATGAGGAAGATGGAGAGGAGACCGGTGGGTTGTCCGACAGTCTTGGGGCACATCGGGCTGGTTTCGACGCGTTTATGACGGGCTACATTATGGGCTTTATTCTGTCGCGACACGGGAAGAAGAGGCCGACCTCATTCGAAGACTTTGGGTTGGCACATCAGTCCAATCGGGTGGCATTGACTGCCAAAGGCATTCCCTTGTTAATTACTAAGAGTGTCTATTCCAAGTACTCTTTACCACATCGTTCTAAGTATGATCTTATTTTCAGTTCACAATAATAAATCATTTTTTCTTTTTACTCTGCGTGGGTGTGGTCTGGCGCAATATGCCAGAATTGATGGAAATTAGATTCCAGCTGCTAAGTCTACTCGCCTCAATTTTTCATTGTCAGTGAGGTTGTAGACGGGGATTGTTAAAATGGGACTCCCTACCTTCGCTGATTTAGCATTACCAATGAAAAAACCTTTCCGATAAACAAATGAAGTTGGGTTAGGCAATGTTTTCTCCTGAAATCTCAAGAATTTCCATACGTAGCCAGTAATGATTTTAAACTTTAGTGTTGAGGTGTTTTTACACTTTCTGAAAATTATTTTGACATAAGAGATGTGCATGGGGAAAGACCTAGCAACCTACCCTGTACCTGAGACACAGTATCACACCGTCTGACAATCACCACTACGGTCATGATTTTGCTATTAACCTACTAATTGCATCAAGTATGGAAAATCAATGACCGTGTTCCTGTTATCCTACTACTTTTATTATCTACAAAGAAATCCATGATGACTGTTATCATTGTTTAGGCTCCAATTGATGAACTGGACGAATTTTACAAAATCCTCGCGAAAACATACATCCGAGTTAATAATTCTTCAATGACGTTTATCTGTGGTAATTGACATGCTAAAGCTGGGTTGACAGGACATAACGACGTTTGTAGGAGAAAACATGACACCCTGCAAAGCATAAAACCACTTGGGTCAGGACCAAGCGATCCAAGATGACAGGTGTGTGTATATACATCAAATCCCCTATATTACCTCCCAATCGCATTAAAGAAATTGTTCCGACTCAGAAGTTATGAGAACGATAACTGACAGTGACCACACCTGACAGTTCTCAGATTGAAATTTAGATGATACTTTGGAATCGAAGCAGTAAAGAGAAAAATTACTACTATGTTTGGCCGATACAGGTGAACCGAGAAGTAGGCAGATTCCAATCCTCACAGTGGCAACCAGCTGTTCAAAAAATAAGATTTCGCCCAAGCACGGGTCAGAGGCAAACTACTCATTTTTAAACATGCCAGCTAGCCCTAGTCTATGTGTTCGTACAACGTTGAAACTAATCAATGCATTAAAGACAATCGGTCAGCGGGCTATGATGGTAGACCGGGCGAGTTACTAAAACATAGGGTGCCAGAAATAGGAACTGGACATTTCCCCACCTCTAATATGAAAAACTGTAATGAAGATTTTGAGGTCTATCGGCACACACGACTCCTTCACTCTGTCTCTGCCTTCGATTAGCTTGTTATGACTTGTTTTTGCTTGAGTTGCCACCTATGATGTGCAACTTTGGGGTTATGAAAAAACTCAGGAGATTGACGGAGTAAGTAGTTCACAGACGAGAAATACATAAAAAAACGTTTATTATAACATCAAAAATGAAATAATTTATCTTCAAAGAGTGTTCATGATCAGTAGAATACAAGCGTGACACAAAACGTTATACTTCGTGATTTTTGTGGGTCTTTTGAAGACTCGGGTTTGTCTCTCTTTAAAGGTTGCCGCCTCCTGGACGTGCTAATCATGACAAATCGGGAATGCATTAAAATGATTTAAAATCAAAAATGACTATCCATAGACAGGCTTCTTGCTGTAGCTGAGATAAAGAATGTCGTTCACTGCAAAGCACTGGAAATTAAAAGTTAAGAAATGACGTCGTATAAGTCACCGAGGAGGGAGTAGAGAGATGGGGAGAAAGACTTGTTGACATACAATTGCTATGTTTGGGGGATATGAAATACTAGCTGGTCGGTAGAAGGAATCTTAAGAGTAGCCCGCAGTGTTTGGACTAATGTCTTGACTGAGTCTTCAGCATTGGCACTACATCTCGGGTTTTTGAGCATTGGGACATCATTGGACAGTGCTTCGCAGATTAAATTCACTTTAATTTTAAGAGTCAATTTACATTTTCTTGATTTTGGTTTTATGCAGTCCACATCACTCTCGGCCATTATGGGAATATATATTTACTAAAATTCCACAAATAAAAAATGAGATAGGCAATTCGAATCCCATGTATCCCAAACAGAGGATAATTTGAATATAAAGTATCCCTTCAGTGTGACGTCACAACAAAGTATATAAAGAATTAATCATATTATGGTTATTATTTGGACTAATAGATAGACTATACTCCCACTACTCCTCTCACTGTCCACGACAGTACGACTCTCGGTCTACAAAGAAGTACTTTGTTCTCCACTTGCCTGAGGACAAAAACTCGGGGATCTACGGCAATCGACGGTATGAGCTGTTGGGAAAGGACCCTTCTCACTCACGGAGAATAAGTCGTCTTCAGTGCTTATTTTTTACTCCTCCATTACTCACAAATCACTCAAACTGCGACTATTAGTTTTTGACAACTATAAAATCGTTTTCTGGTCACTTATGGACGTTCTTATCATTTTTGACGTCTTCTACAAAGCCACCACTCGGCTCTACGACGTGGTTCTCGGTCACTCGAAAGGGACCCCACTACCCAATGAAGAGCCACCAAGAACAGTAAATAGAACAGTATGGACCCCTTGTGCACAGATTGATGGGGGAAATACTCAATCTGGACAAATAGAACTATAATAAAGAATAATGAGGAAAAATAGTCAAGGAAACCTAAATGTGTATGTGAATAACACAAGAGGGGAATCTGTGGTCTATCAGATGCACATTGTCGTGGACTAATCAAACAAGCAAGACTTTTAGTGTGCCAAAGAACACTTTTTTATTGCCCAGTTGTGTGCAAACTGTCATGAAAATAATTTAAACGTGGAATGCCAAACCAATATAAAAAGTGTCGTTCTGGTAAAAGTTAAAAGTACCTCAAATAATGAAAATCTATGAAAACATGCCTTCAGAAACCTTTGCTATATTGAGAAGGTATGATGTGTGGATAACACTGCGGGACGACAATTTTTATGGGAAGCTAGTGTTTCTTAAAGATCTCAGAAGGTTGGGGTCCGGCCTAATTTTTACGAAAAAACCTTTGACAGAGAAGACAGAATAAATTCTATGTTTTTAAACCGCACGATGCATCCTTTGACAGTACGAATACTGAATGAATATGCCTCTGTCTGCAGAAATAAATGATGTGTCATTTTTATACAGATGAATACTCCGGCGGGGGTTGAGTTGGCGAGGGTGTTGACAGGACTCGGAACTCAACGGGGAAATAGGGTAAAAGATGACGTCTATGGAGGATATGAGTGATGACACAAAGAGGTACGCCACATTCTCCATCGACTTGACTACAGGGCGACTGGAAACAAGCAAAATAAATTCCTCGTGACCTCCGAGCCTCTGACTCAGGACCTTAGAGTCTGTTTGAAGATTTACACTGTCTTGTCCAAGTCGTAGATTCCACCTTTTTTGTATTTCTACAACTGAAGTGGACGAACAAAAAACATGGCACAAGCGAAACCGAACGTGCATTACTAACTACTGTATATTAACAAATAACCCATTTTAATCCGCTAAAAATGAACTTATCCGATTTAAAATTTCAGCAGGAATTAGTTTCCTGACGTTCGAGTAAAATTACAAAACAATTTTGAACGAAGATACTTCTCGAATGGGTTCCCAATGGGAGGAGTGTGGAGCATAAAACACAAATTGGAATCGAATTCTTCTGAAATAAACAAAATCTTGTGGAAATGATTAATGGAATTTGCAATCACTTAAAGATATTCGAGAATTGATCGAAAGTACGCCGAATAGATCTTATTTAATAATCGTCGACACTAACGTTTCAATTTTGTTAAGTGTTACAGTCATAAAAAAAAATTTGTATTTGAAAAACCGTTTTTTTATACGAGAAATGTGAATCACAAAGATTAGAAGGTCGAAGGAAAAGACATGTCAGACCTCAAAAACAAGTGTCGACATTCATCACAGTCCCAGCCTTCGACCGACGCCTGAGTGTGAACGAAATGTTTTACGTGGCATTGTAAACGTCGAGCAATTCGTCGAGCCTTGGCAATGATCTTTCTATGTCTGCTCAGCTTGACTCTGAAGACAAAGCCAAAGGCCACTGCAACAACCCTGTCAACTAGGACAACATGAACAACCAAGACACGACAGCGCGAGACAGTGCCCCATTGACCTTCTACAACAAATACAGACAAAGTACATTGACAGCAGTGTAGAGAACACGACTGACCACCCCAACCATCCCTACACTTATAAAGACCACAAACATTCAAGACGGGCATAAACAGCCCGTTTATCGACAGCACGGACAAAGGAGTAGAACACCTTGACACTGGCAATGACACTCAATTCATATAAATTGGTCATTCGAGACACAGATGTCACAATCTGGCCTGAATTAATATAATGTCACCCGAGGATCAAATAAGTATAACACGACGGAGGGACCCAAGAGAGACCTGACGACTTTGCCAATACTCTGCGTGCTGCCCTTAGCAATGGAGAGGAGTCGTCGGGGAATGTCGAGAGAGAAGAGGAGGTCGGGGGAGTGGAGAGAGTGTCCATACCAGGACATGGCCTCTGCATTCACAACACAAGTCAACCACAATAGGGCAAAGTGGGATGATGGAAATTAGCACATGATTTGTGTAGGTTGAGTGAGAGGGCATACACTTTGAGCACTAAGGGTCACACAGAGTGAGCACATTCGACGTATTCCTCGATGAACACACGGGCAGAATCAAGTCCAGTTGACACAAAGAGACTATCATCCACGTGCCGTAGCAAAATCTGATGTTGAGAGGACATACTCAGATTGCTCTCCAAGTCACGGAGGTACAAATCCCCCAACAACTTGGCCACAATCGAGCCCTGGAAGACCCCTCTGGTGGTGTGACACGCCCAGTTGGAGACCTTTCATCACAACAACAGGCCTACCGTCACGACTGACTGGAAGAGAGTCTGTTCGAGGGTTGCCTTGTGCTTCTCGAAAATGGTGGCGGATTCACTCGAGTCCCCCAAATTAGAGATTATTTCCCTTTCCAACACCTTCAGGAGTCTATCCCGGTCAATCGAGTCAAAAAACGAAGACAAGTCACATTTCACGACATAAAAACGACTTGAGTGGTGATTCGGCAATAAACCTGCAACTTTTATTTCTCTGCTTAAATTCGGCCAGTCTGTCGAATATCCCAACCATATTGTCATTTCCCGCACTCACTGACTAACCAAATTCTCAGAAAAAAACCTTCAAAAATAGGAAAAGTGCCCCGAGTTGACAATTCACAATCCCCCCTCCTTTTCCCCCCAGATTAAAAATAGGGCGAAGGGAGTCCGACTTGGGGACAAATCGAAGGGAGACCGTGTTTGCGGAGTCGGGCACCTAATTTAACTCCCAGACCGTACACTGTCCAGCACGCGAATGAAGCCCGAGTCGACAAGACCTGAGTATACTCACATGGTTACTCTGAATGGAGTGTCTGACTAATAACAGCCACAGCTCTTTGTGGTAGAACACAACCTCGGAGGGCACGTGGGACAGTTCAGTGACGTAGAAGAAGGCCTACCACATTAACAACCAAGCATGCCCGGATGCAGGCGGAGACGAACTGAGAATACAAAAACACAAAAACAGCCTCAAGACATTTGCGGGGAGTGGATAGTCCAACCAACCATTCGATCGATTCAATCTAGGGATAGTAGTGGATGCCACTTTGATGTGGTCGACGACTGAACTGACTTTGAGTTGGTGTCTCCGTCCACCGAGGACCAATGCTCGAATGCCTGCTGACATGGGAGGGCTCACCTGCCAGGAATGTGTTCAGATTCCCATTCGTCCCCAATAAACACCCGTCAAATGATTTACGGCAAACTGATCTCAGAATTTTGTAGACCTGTCGGTGTTGGGGAATGAACAACGTGGGTTTTGGGTGTGTGGTTGGATATTAAGGCGGGAATTTCGTGTATTTGTGTTTGTTTGGGGATCATTTTACTAAAAATGCCGCGTATTTGGGCATTCGAGGGCTTGAAATAAAGTTTAAGAGCATTTTCTACAGAAGGCAGCCCCTCCTCGACTGTGCATTTAAAAGCAATTCCTTTTAGTCGTAATATTTAAACAACTCTCGAAATTGATTGAATTGGTGGGAGTAGCACAGTAAAAGAAGGACGAACTCAAAACATACCCACCAGAACTACCCTCCATCAACCGCCAATTTATTACAACAACAAATTATATTTGTATTATTTAATTACTATTTTGTGATATAATGGGAGTAATTCGATCGCAATAATCCTTCTCCCTGTTAATGTCGTCTAAACTGCCGACATGTACGAACCCTGGAATTGAGCAATTTGTGTTTGGAGTGCCTCATTGATGCCCTGATAGACGGCCATGTACTCCCCCAACTGGGACTGATCAGACACACCAACCTGCCCCTTCTTCTCCCTCAACTCCCTCAGGTCAGCCTCCTTCCCGTCCACTCTACTGACAGTCATCCACTCACATACCTCTCCGCCTCCCACACTCTCTTCTGGAGGGTCAGCATGCGGCCACCCATTCCTTCCAACTTGCTCTTCGTCACCTCCTGCTTACTGCACTAACACTCACTATATACTTCATTCTGTCCTCTTGCACGACTTCCAGGTGGGCCACTCTGTCCTCCAGGCAGGTGAGGGCGGGACCGACCTACCGTGGGAGGGGAGACCAACCCACTCCAATTCACAGGCAATGGCCGAGTGGAGTTCCCTGCCTTGCCGGACTGCCTGTGTGTGGACGGAGTTCTCTACTTCCAGGGCAGTGTTTTGGGCAGAGAGGACAGTCCGCACACTCGAATTGGGGGTGGGAAGCACCTTTCGCTTTCTTCGTATTCTGACAGGAGAAGGGCCATTTTGGAGGATTTATGCGATAATTCGTTATTTGTGGTTTCCTGTTCGAGAGATAACATTTGGAGGCGGGTGATGAGGGAGTCCAGTTCTTGTTCGCTCTGAAATGGTTGGGGGAGTGGGTGCCTGTTCCAGGTCGTCCTGAATTGACATTTGGGTCAGTTCCAGGGCATGCAAGTCGGCCTTGAATTGGTCTCTTTCTTTTATCAATTCCAAGATTTTATTCTTGAGAACGCACAAAGAACTTGATTGCATTATTGATTTGAATATATTATCTGTCTATTGTACTAAAATAAAAGTAATTTCCATAATTCAGATAATGTTAAACCTGTGTTAATCTACAATTCATTACCCAACTAAAAATCTTGATTTGTATTCCTGTCCTAAATGTACAATTAAAGAGTGTAGCAGATAAGTGAGCTTTTGAATTGTAAAGCTGTTTTTTAAAAAGAATAATGCTGAGTGTCAATTCAATTACGTTCGAAAACAGCTTGAATTCCTCAGGGCCACATCAGGGGACTCCAAGGATAGAAAGTTGGTTAATGGGAGTAGATTGCATGGGATGCAGGCCAACCGTCAAACTGCTACTCTACACCTAGGCATCCCAGGCTAGTGGTGCCTGACTTTGGGCACTCCCGAACACCTCACCCTCCTCGATGACGAATTGGTAGGGATTGGAATCTCCTTGCGCCTCGGGCTAAGGCAATGTGTCCCCAACGTGTGTTGTTGTGGCTGCTGTGTTGACTCTTTCGGTCTGCATCCTGACGATTTCCAACGGAAGGTCATTCGGAGGGCTCTTGACTCGGCGGGATTTCCTTCGGTCTTCGAACCAACGGGTCTCGACCGCTGTGACGGAATGACCCTTTTCTCTTTTGAGGGTAGAAAAGCACTCGTATAGGATGCAACCTGCTGGGACACATTTTCTGCCTCACACCTAACTTCGTGTGCTCTGGAAGCTAAATCCGCCGCTAAGAAGCCTGAAGATGAAAAAACTTACCAAATACTCCGGCCTTTCGGATAAGTTTTTCGTGTTGCCAATTGGGTGCTCTTGGTCTGAAGAAGGAAAACTTCCTCCGAAGTTCGGACCAAAATCTCCATGCGCACTTACGATCCTCCGGAGGTGGATGGCTTTTCCAGCAGGTGGATGATTAATTTCAAAAATACACTAAATAAATCAAAAAAATTCATTATCCAACTAAAAATCTTGATTCGTATCGCAGCTTCGTGTCCAAATGGTCTACAATGGAGAATCAATTCATCGCACTACAGACTCAGTAACAGACAGACAATCAATTTATTTTACTAGTTAGAAAACAGAAATAAGTAGCCATTAACGTCGGCGGGCAATTATCAAAAGAATGTCGGGAATGATCAGACATGTTCAAAACCACAGGATTATGTCTTATATTTACGAGATTTAGTTAATACCCAATTGAGTTAGAATTGATTTGAATAATCAGTATAATTTATATTAGTGGTGATGTTGATTCGGATGTTACTCAGGTGTACTATTATTAATATTTAAAAGAATGTTGGGCTCAAACCCAGAGTTCATACAAAAAGTAATGACTGACTTGATTAATAGTTATCGGAGAGTGCCCCCATCCGTAAATGTGCCCGTCTGTACGTCTACCTCTTTGAAAAAACTCAGTTAAAGAGTATGCCTTCTTGACAATCCCAGCACTGCAATACAAACAGTCCGCCCACGAGATTAGAAAGTGTTTCCAACGGATAAAGAGGATGACCGTGGACGAATTCCAGAAGGAGTTTTCACAGCACAACAAAAATAACAAATAAATTCAATCACATTTTATTCACAAAAGCATACAAACCAGTCAATTAGTCCTCCTACGACGACCTTCGAGAAAGAGCGAGTCGAGCAACCTCTGTGCGTCGACCAGACTTATAATGAGGTGACTCTTAGTCTGAGGGACGTTGGCGAAATGGACGAGCATGTTAAGCTCAGTATCCGTACATGTCAACAACTAAGCATTCCAAGCGGACACGTCACAAACAGCAATATCCATTCGCTTGCACTTGTTCTGCAGACCCCGCGTGTCCTTCCCCGCGTCACTCGACATGTCCGACAGTCGCACATACACTCCCTCCTCTCTCCGCAGGGCAGGGAACTGCATCTCCCGGTAGTGCGCCACCACCAGTCTCTCCACCCCGCACTTAATTAGACGATTACTATTCCTCTTTCCTGTGTTCCCAGGATTAAATAATAATAATAATAATTTATAAAGATCGGTATGATTTGTAGAAAGAAAAATCAAAAAATTCCTCATATTTCTTTTTCGTAGCTGTAATTTTTATAACGTGAATTTATTTTTAAAATAAATAATTAGGCCATTTATTTATTTATTTGGTTATTGTTAAACTTCCATCAACTGTATTGCTTTTCAAATAAGAAACAACACTTTTTTACTTATCGATATTTTTAATGAATTTCTGAGCAGCATTTTTAGCAACAACAGAACATCTGAATATCAAGGTCCGAATATAGGTCAAAATATCGATCAATAGGTAAAAAGTGTAACACGATAAAATAGATAGAGTACGGCTTGCTTGTCACAACTAATTTAAAATAAATATAAAAATATTTTACTAGTGGCTCACGGGCCAATTTTATCTAGTAAAATTTCTCGGCTGGTAAATTACCTTTAGTATTAAAATTTTGTTCGTGGGCCATTTGTTATTCTTTACTGGCCGCCGCTATTTACCGATCTCTGGTATAAATTTTTGTACAAACAAACCATACTTGTCAAATATAAATAAAGAGTGCCAGTTTTCTCAAACTATTTTTCATAACTGGGAAAATACAGTGGACGCAAGAAAACTGGTTTTCCAATTTCTTGAATTTTTTATATTGTATGATATGTCAATTTATTTAAATTTGTAATTCTCGGAAAGTAAACTCTTGAGTTTTTTTAATTTTAATTATTTTTTCTCAAAAATGAGTGACCTGGAAAATTTATCTCAGTTTAGTTTGTTTGTTCTCAATCGAAATTATTTTTATTTTTTTTCAATTGCATATAAGACTTTTCAGATGGGCACATGTTTCGAAAATTTAAGATAAATAAAATCAAAAGAAATTAAGAATTCTCACTCAATCAAAAACGATAGTAGAAATTGCGTGAATACCGAAATGAATCATTAGAAAGATTAGTAAATGCATTATATTAGACTAAAGAATGAATGGGAGGTCTAAATTTTTTTGCCCGAGTCCCCAGTACAGACTACCAAATTTGCAGGTTCCTGGAATATTGTAAAAGACATATCCGGGCCATTGAAGACTTCAGATTGTCACAAGTGCACTTCCACCCTCAAATTGAAGAATCCAGGATTCTAAATCATTTGATCACATTTAGGAACTATGGTGGACAGAATTCTCAATGCTATTAAATATATCAATCGAACTTTCGTAATCTCCGCGCTGAGCCACTGCCTCGACGTTGAACTGAAGTGGAGCTAACTCGATAAAGAGTAGACATTATGAGGTTACAGAAAACGAATACTCCGAGGAAGGACAAAATAATAGCAAGAGGATCTGTTCAGGGAGGCCCAGGACCAGTAAATTGAAAAATTTAATTAATCTAACTTTTAATTCACGCTTTATTTTGAATAAATTGGTTTTAATTAATCGTATAGCTCTATAAAGAAAAATTTCATTGAAAATATCTACACCCCTCGACATTAAAATTCGAACACTTAATTTAAGCAAATTTTTAATCATTTTCAATAAAATAATTTATTTGAGCTTCTTTATTTGTATTATTCTAACTATTTTAATATTTAAATATATATTGAAACATATAATTTTAAAGAATAAAGCAAAAAACGAGAATTTCATGACAAAAAAAACCGAACAAAATTTAATTAGTAGCTTGAATGCCTTCCTTTTCTGTTGTAAACTTCCAAACTACGATTTTTCATTGAGCTAACAAGGTTCCTGATTAATTCCATTGGGATATTTCCCCAAATTTCCGATATTTTTTGCTTTAGATCAATTTTTGTACTTGTTCTGCTTTCTGACGTATCACTTGAAAGAACGTTTTTAATGTGAGCCCAAATGTGTTCGATTGGGTTCATGTCAGGTGACTGAGGTGGCCAGTTGAGCAAATTAATATTTTGAGACGACATATATTCTTTAGTTGCCTTAGATGTGTGGCAAGGCGCATTATCTGTTGGAATATATAGTCGCTCAATCCCATTTTATTCGCTGAATTTTCAAGATTATTTGCCAGAATATTAATATATTCCCCAGAGTTCATTTTTCCATCAATAAAAACTAATTTCCCCATTCCGAAATACGAAAAACAGCCCCAAACAAGAACTTTCCCTCCACCAAACTTAAAACTAGGTATTATCTTCGCATATCTCAACTTATTTCCTTTTTTTCTGTATTGATACATTCGTCTTGAATGGGAAAAAAGTTCAAAAGGCTATGCGACAACTCGCTTACTTAAAATAAAAAAAAAAATTTATTTTTACCAGATTAAATCTAATTAATTAAAATTTCAACAATTTTTTTACTTTAATCCTTATTATGACTGACTTTGAACTGCTTAAAAGCCAAAGAGGTGACAAACTTTTACTACACCGGAACTATTTGTATAATACAGATAGAAAAAAAGACGGTCTTACATATTGGAGGTGCAGAAATCGAGAATGCAGGGCGAGGTGCACGGTGGATGCTCAAAACAAGTTGAGCACAAAAAATGCTCATAATCATGGCCCCTTTGAGGATCATGAGATAAAAAGCATGAAACTAGTTTCTGACCTGAAAGATGCCGCAAAGGCGTCAGAAGACAGAACTATGAATGTGGTGTCAAGAAGCCTCATTGGAGCCAATGTTGACGTCATTAAAATCTTGGCAAAGGAACGTTCATTGACTCGTCTCGTTCAACGGGAAAGAGAAACACTGATACCAAATTTTGTTCCGACCATTCCTGAAATTCCTGAAAGTTTGTGGTATAATGATCGGGGCGAAATTTTTTATCGCAAGGATTCTGGAATTAATGATGTAAATCGTTATGTCATTTTTTGTTCGGATTATCAGGTTGACATTTTGAGAAAATCAGATGTCTGGGTTATTGATGGTACCTTTAATAGCGTGCCTAATCAATTCGAACAAATGATTACAATACAAGGAAAATACTTAGGTAAATTCTGGCCTCTTGCGCACGCTCTTTTGCTCAACAAAACAGAAAATGCCTACTGTGCATTATCTGAAGAAATAAAGACACTTGTTATTACTTCACCAGCAAGTATTTTAATTGATTTTGAAAAGGGGTTAATTAACTCCACAAAATCAGTTTTTTCGTCTTCTAATGTATTTGGCTGCAATTTCCACTTCGGCCAAATCATATGGCAAAAAATACAATGTCTTGGTCTTGTGGGAGCCTACAAAGACGTTTCATCGTGGGAACGAAAATTATTGAGGAAATGCTACCATTTAGCTTTCATCCCTGTGGAAAATGTTTTATTGGAATTTGAAAAATTTTCTCTTGATGCGACAGAAAAAGAAAACAACCAACAGATAATGAATTTTTTGATTTATTTTAAAAAACCAATTTATTGCTGACCCATCTTATGACGTCAGTTTTTGGAGTTGTTTTTATCGGGTATTAATGCCCAGGACGACCAATTCATTGGAAGGTTGGCATAAGCTGTTGAACAGTTCTTTTAACAGAGCCCACCCAAATTTTGCAGCTTTTGTCAATGTTTTGGCCAGTAGTCTGTATTGATACATTCGTCTTGAATGGGAAAAAAGTTCAAAACTACATTCGTCGGAGAAAATAACTTTCCTCCATCCGCTGTCGGAAATTGCAAGAAATTTTTTAGATATTCCATATCGGAGAGCAATATTTTTTGAACTTAGAAATGGTCGTTTCTTTACAACTCGTCCATACAAATCTTTTGAGTTTAGAATTCTTGTTATTGTGCGTGCTGAGACTTTTTTTCTGTAATTTTTTCCATTTCTGAAGACAAGGTAGCTGCGGTTCGAAAATTATCAGTTGATAATGATAAAAGAACCTTAATTTCATCTTAACTGAACTTGGTGGCCTTCTAGATCCCCCTTTCTGCACGTAATCCCGGTTTTTAGATATTTTTTACAAGGTCCCAAACAGTTGTTTTCGGTATATTTACGATGTCCGAAATCATTTTATAGGAAATTTTGATTATATAAAGATATAATTTGTCCTTTTTTGAAATTATTCATTTCTGTCTAATAAAAATTGTATTCTGCGAGTTGAACAAAATACCGTTCGGAATTCTTTGGCACTAGAAAACACGTTTCTGCTTTAATTTTGAAAATTATATGTTTGAATATATATTTAATTATAAAATAGTTAAAATAATACAAATAAAGAAGCTCAAATAAATTATTTTATTAAAAATGATTAAAAATTTGCTAAAAATTAAGTGTTCGGATTTTAATGTCGAGGGGTGTATGTTCCTAAAATTGTCATTCCCGATAGTTTAATATCTTATTTTTTAGGTTTGGAATATTAGTGACAACTAGAAATATCAATTCCTATTACTTGTCAAAATATTATTAACCAGCATAATATTTATTGCTATTGGTTCGATTCTAGTCTCCCGCGTACTGAGAAGGATTCACCCGTCGTTACTACGGATGGATGAGGTTGTTCGATTTTGTGCAACAAGTGGACACACAAGCCTACTCATTAAAGAAAGAAACCTGATTTCTGTAAATGAACCTGGATCACAAATGAGACGACTGGTTATAAAGAGAATGATCTGTCCTCAGAATAGGTGCATAGTATTTTCAAACACGTGAGATACATAATTGAAAGCACACGTATAGTATCAAGTGGACTAATTATGGTATTCATGGCTGCGAGTGGACCATACCCCAAAGGATACCATAACAAGTGCAAGTTGATTATGACAACTCGAAGATGACCATACATGACGTGTATAACGACTTATCTGTCAAATTAACTGGCTTTGAAAATTAATGGCCCAATGAGTTGTTGATTGTTACCTGCCTGTCAAATTATTTGGAATGACTATACCATTTTCAAGTCAATTTACAAGTACAAACATTAAATGTCAACCGCAGAAATCAAATTTACAATTACAAACTTTTGATTTGTAATTACGAAAGTCAATGTTGCATATAACAAATTTTTTGTCAAAATACATCGAAAATTTTTTTATGACTGAAAAAACAAAATATCGCAAATACAGTGATGATACAAAAAAATAATAATTGAAAAACATGAAAATTTTGGCGATTAGCATCCTCTATGTTTTTCTTTTGGAGTGAATTTGAGAACAGCTTATCATTGGATTAAAAATAAAGATAAAGAAAGATATCCAAGAGGAAGTAAAAAACATTCAAAAAATCAAATAAATATAAATGAATTAATCAGTTGGATTAAGGCTGATCCTCAGATCACTTTGAAAGAATGTGCGGAGAAAATACGAAATAATTATTCGATATCTGTGTCTGTTATAACAGTAAAAAATTGGCTTGATGAAGAATTAATTTTTCTCAAAACCTGTCGACAATAGTTGCAAATGTAAATTCACCTGAAAAAAGAAAAAAATACACTATTTGGGTTGTTTGTTTAAAGCAAGTTCTGCTGGAAAAATTTTAATTCGGATCGATGAATCCAATTTTAATTTATATTGTAAGAGAAAAGAAGGACGATCAAAAATATGATCTCGTTTTTTTGTCATGACTCCAAATTCGAGAGGCACTAAACTTAAATTGTATAAGTGCAATGTCTGTTTCAACATTGATTAATTTTCAATGCAAAAGAGGTTCTTACAGAGTATAAGATTGTAAAAAGGGATGAAAAAGTTAATTAATGAATGCAGGTCTACAGGCGTACAAGATCCTTTTTTATAATTGTTCACAATCAATTGGAATCAGTTGTGGAGCAAAAAGAAAATGTTGAACTTTTACGATTGGCCCCATATTCGTACTTATTAAACCCGATTGAATTATCCTGGAGTGCTTTTAAAGTAAAAGTAAAAAAAATGCTAAAAGAAAAGATGTCAATAATTCTCAATTCTAAAAAAAACTCCGGATGGTACTCCAATTTCTGAATATACGCTAAGAATATTGGAACAAATAGCAATAGACGCAAAAAAGGTTTTAACACCATAAAAATTAATGGGGTTTGTTAACCGGGTTGAAAAATATTATCACCGAGTTACTCGTGGTGAGGACCTTTGTGATTGTTCAGGGTCACCTCAGGGTCAGACATGCACTTGACTGAAAAAGCAGTGATGCCAGTTAACAATTGCAAATTTATCCTGCAATTAACAACACTAGAAGCTGTTGAAGATCTACTTATTTCCATTTTTATGTCTAAAATTTGTCAAAAAATAATAATATTGCATGTTTGCAAGTGCATTGGAAATTGTTCATAGTGGAAAGTGAGAATAATCCCCCAATACTTACTTAAAACGGAATTGTCTCAAAGTAGTAGTAAACCACCACGACACTTTTAGAATTGAAAAAGCAACCAAGGAAACCGTGTTTAGGAGACATTGGAGAACATTCAAGAGGAGAAAAACATTGATTTTTTAATATATTTTTAAGAAGATAAGTCTGAAATTGAAAAAACTACAGAATAGCTCCGAATCTAAATTCAGATGTTTAATCATTGAAACTGACCATTCGGCGTTGCTTTATCGTAAACAATCATTTATTTTTTTTCCGTCAGATATAATAATCAACAAAAAAAGTAAACAAAGCCATCTATCCGAAGTGGACCCCGCCAACATAATTGACGTTGCGTTGCCTCTCATTTAATTATACTGTCACGTAATTTTTATAGAGAATAGAGAATTAAACAATTACTTAAGCTGGAAAGAGTTCTTCAAAATAGCTAATTAAGTGTCAGCAGTGGCTGCACCACTATAAAAACTTTATCAAACAAATCAAAAATGCCCAAGGTCGGAATTGAACCAACGACCTTTAGATCTTCAGTCTAACGCTCTCCCACTGAGCTACTTGGGCGTTTATAAAATCGTTTTAGTTTTAACGATACATACTATGAAATTATCCTGGTGACTGTTGAGTAATGTGAGGTAATATTGTGGTGATGTCTTTACATATATGTATAGTATGTATCCCTATTGCTCGACCAGTTAAAGTATTTTTATACAATGTGAAGATCGAATGGATCTGTTTGTTCTAGTTAAAAAAGGTTGTTTGACTTGAGTGAGTGGAAGAGCTATCGACAACTACCATCGACGTTGTCATCCTCCGTGTTGTACAACACTCGGACAGTACTGTTGATTTGTAGAATCTAAATGTAACACACGTGTCATACCCCTCATATGAGGACGATGAGAATTTGAGGACAAAGAAGAATTGTCATCAAGACCAGTTGACCAAGTGACCCCTCCTTGCTATGGGTGGAGGATGAGAGGATTGAGTATGATTATGTATTGACGAGCACACACGACTGTATTATGACATTACGGGAAGTTATCCAGTTATTTGTGGGATGCACAACCCTAACAATGTCAAGTTGGAGACTTCTTGGGATTGTTGTCACCAATGTTGGTTCGTGCAATGCTCTATCGGTACTTCTACTTTGAGAATGTGTAGAGTATTCCACGAAAAGAATTGTCTGTGGTCCATTCGTTGGAATGGTGATCCCAATTGTGTTGTCGAGGTTGTGGATGTTTTCGAATGCTAGGTTGGAGAAGATCTACAACAAGTTATTTACCAGAAGGACTGGTCTATACGAGGATTGGGGGAGAGTGCAGAAGAGGACGTATTTACAGTCACTCGACCATCAGAGTTCATGTTTCAAGACAGCCGAGACCAAATCATTGCGTATCGAGCACTGTGTAACGAGATTGACATGCGATATGTTGGTGGCCACTCTCATTCCCAGCTGACAAGAGACCCAACTGTCGAATCACATGCCACGTTGGACTATTCGACTCTCGGAGTGATGAAAGACACCGCTGATTTGTTGATATATTACGTCAAGAGGCAGCTGTATTGACTGGGTGATCATGTAGACTCCAATGAGTACAAAACGAGGATTAAGAAAACAGATTGGGGAAAAATGTTTATCTACCAATCAATTTTTGTGTATGTTAATTTAACTCAAACATTATCGGGCAGTCTAATCAGTCATTTGCAGACCACAATAAACAATTATAAAAATACATGAATTTATATCTCAAAATATAATTCCCATCAAAGTTTGAGCTTTTTAGATCCCAATGCCATTTTCTTACGAGAAGTACAATTCGAAGACTTCCTCTTGACCCCCTCAGCAACTTTATTATTCTCAATCGCAGAAAATAACGCTGCAGACGACTTGAGTGCTTTACTATTCCCCCCCTCAGCCACAACCCGTTTAGCCTTAGACTCCCCGACCTTCACCTTTGGCTGAAAATGCTGCCGAATCTTTTTTCCTCCTCTCCCTCTTCTTGTCCGTCGCCGACCTCTCATCCTTCCCCACAACACGCCCACTTTTACTTTTATTCTGCCAACATAATCCCCAATCCCAACAGTGATTTCCTCAGGTGCCAACATTTCCGTGCCCGCAGACGCTGTGATCGGGACTTTCTCCTCCGCGTACATGGCAGCCATATTATTCACCACCACCGCCTCCGGTTGTGTCTGCACTACACCACACTCCACCAACACTCGCAGGAGAGTAATAAAAACTGGACAGGGCATTCAGTTTGGAGAACAGGGAGTTGAGAGAGGACCTCAATTCGTTGTGTGTCTCCACCAACTTCTGCTCAGACTGAGACTGGGAGACACTCTGTCTGGTCACCCAACCACACTACCTGAGTTGATTCCTCGTATATCTCCGCCAAACTCTTCTTGCTCTTCTCCTGGTCAATGGGGGCCTCCTTCCTGTACTCACCAGTCCCCTCCACTGGCCGCACCTTCCTCTCCACGTCGTCGAAAACCTTATTTTTGATCCTCTCAATGATCATGTCCTCCAAAGTCTGGTTGGACTCCACCGTCGTGGGGGCGGCTGAGTCATCACCACAAAACCCCGGAATGGAGGAGTAGTCGAATTTTAGATTCTCCTCGACCAATGAATCGACCGGTCTTGCCTGGCCGTCACTTCCCCCTTCATTTGCCATTTCGGACATTCCAGTGACTTGGCCTCCGCCTCCTTTATTATTTTAGACATCTATTTGGGAATTTCGGGGGGTGGCTGCCTGTCTTTCCTGCTTCTGGAATGCCGTGTCCTCTTCCGAGGATATTTCCTCCCCCAAATGTGTGTCGTACAGTAAATCGTCATCCTCCGAACTCAACCCCTCTTCTACGTCCTTTTCGAACTGTTCGAAGGCTGCCTGCTCGTCCTCCTCTTCGGAGAGGGAATTGTCCGACTCGCACTTTATTTCCTGGTCGGTGGACTGATTGGAGATGCAGTCGGAGGTGGACTCTTCATGGCCGGGTTTCTGGCTGTAGGAAGAGTGTGTGGTTGGGAGGGGGGATTGAGGGAATAAAGTTGGTGTTGATGAGTTGAATTTGCTGCCATATCTGCTCATGGTCGAGGCCTTGGGTGTATAACTGAGTCGGCAGGGTTGTGTTTGTTGGATTGTATGTTTGACGTAATTTTGTGTACTTTTCTGCTAATTTGTCGAGTTGTTGGGAAGATTGGCTTGAATTAAGTTATTTAGACGATACCTACGAAAAGTGACCATTAGATGCAACAAGAGTGAACGTGATGTTGATCAATTTTTATTTTAAAATATATTTTTGATTTATTTTTAATTTAATTATACTACAATTAAAATATGCATAAACTAAAATATTTCACTTTACTTGTTTCCTTATAAAAACGTCAAAATTATATTAAAAAACTGTTTAGAAAATATTTATTTAATATTTTTATTATTTAAAATATTATTAATTTTATAGCTGCAAACTCTATTCACGTGTGTCAAACATATGACCTCCGACATTCGGGCACTACCAGTCATCGACATAACAAAGAATAATTTTGAGGCACTCACTCCCGCCATAATCCAAGCAATCCAAACCTCTTCATTCCTCGCCTTCGATCTAGTCCTTCATTCCATTAATTTGATAGGAATTGAGTGGCCTCGGCCAACAACATGTTTTAAAATGCCAGTTTAACCCACAAAACTATTTTTAGAGATATGGAAGAACGATATTTAAAGTTCTCCGAAATAGTAAAGACACGTGCAGTCCTCTCTCTGGGAATATCCGCCTTCACTCATCTGAAAACACTCAACGACGGAATCCAAAGCTTCCTCGTGCAGACATTCAACCTGTCCCTCCTCTCCCAAGACCTCTACGTGGTCGACCCCTCCTCCCTCCAGTTCCTGACCAGCCACGGATTCGACTTCAACCAGCAGTACTCCCACGGAATACCCTACCATGCTGGGAATGACCAGGTGGGAGTGTTGTGCTCATTTAAGGGCACTCCCAATCCAGTTCGGGTCCTTTTTGGCCAAATTGTGAGGGCAAGGAAGCCGGTTGTCCTCCACAACGGATTTATTGACATTATGTTCATGTATCATCACTTTTATGCACAACTACCCCCCAAACATTCCACTTTTGTCGCGGACTTGACACAAATATTTTCTGGTGGTGTTTATGACACGAAATACTTGGCTGTGCATGTCCTTCACTGGGGTGTCTCATTCCTGGCATACCTTTTCAGGAAATGGTCTTTGTTCCTCTTATTCGTAGTCAGAGACTCAACATGGAATATTGCGATGGGGGGAAAAGAGGGCTGGTTTTGACATTCCCGACTTATCCCCCTAATTCTTTGTCCGTCAACCAAATTTTGTGTCGCTTCGAACATTCCGCGGACAGTTATGTTTCCACGTGCAAGAAGAGTCCAATCTGCAAGCAATTCTCCGTCCGTTCTGTTTATAAATTGGCAGAATCACGGCTGGTGTAGCGCGGGAAATTCGAAATGTTCGAAATCTCACAACATCGACCTGGCAATAGACCAGGAGTTGTTCGGGGTTGTGGGAGATGAGGAAGATGGAGAGGAGACCGGTGGGTTGTCCGACAGTCTTGGGGCACATCGGGCTGGTTTCGACGCGTTTATGACGGGCTACATTATGGGCTTTATTCTGTCGCGACACGGGAAGAAGAGGCCGACCTCATTCGAAGACTTTGGGTTGGCACATCAGTCCAATCGGGTGGCATTGACTGCCAAAGGCATTCCCTTGTTAATTACTAAGAGTGTCTATTCCAAGTACTCTTTACCACATCGTTCTAAGTATGATCTTATTTTCAGTTCACAATAATAAATCATTTTTTCTTTTTACTCTGCGTGGGTGTGGTCTGGCGCAATATGCCAGAATTGATGGAAATTAGATTCCAGCTGCTAAGTCTACTCGCCTCAATTTTTCATTGTCAGTGAGGTTGTAGACGGGGATTGTTAAAATGGGACTCCCTACCTTCGCTGATTTAACATTACCAATGAAAAAACCTTTCCGATAAACAAATGAAGTTGGGTTAGGCAATGTTTTCTCCTGAAATCTCAAGAATTTCCATACGTAGCCAGTAATGATTTTAAACTTTAGTGTTGAGGTGTTTTTACACTTTCTGAAAATTATTTTGACATAAGAGATGTGCATGGGGAAAGACCTAGCAACCTACCCTGTACCTGAGACACAGTATCACACCGTCTGACAATCACCACTACGGTCATGATTTTGCTATTAACCTACTAATTGCATCAAGTATGGAAAATCAATGACCGTGTTCCTGTTATCCTACTACTTTTATTATCTACAAAGAAATCCATGATGACTGTTATCATTGTTTAGGCTCCAATTGATGAACTGGACGAATTTTACAAAATCCTCGCGAAAACATACATCCGAGTTAATAATTCTTCAATGACGTTTATCTGTGGTAATTGACATGCTAAAGCTGGGTTGACAGGACATAACGACGTTTGTAGGAGAAAACATGACACCCTGCAAAGCATAAAACCACTTGGGTCAGGACCAAGCGATCCAAGATGACAGGTGTGTGTATATACATCAAATCCCCTATATTACCTCCCAATCGCATTAAAGAAATTGTTCCGACTCAGAAGTTATGAGAACGATAACTGACAGTGACCACACCTGACAGTTCTCAGATTGAAATTTAGATGATACTTTGGAATCGAAGCAGTAAAGAGAAAAATTACTACTATGTTTGGCCGATACGGGTGAACCGAGAAGTAGGCAGATTCCAATCCTCACAGTGGCAACCAGCTGCTTCAAAAAATAAGATTTCGCCCAAGCACGGCTCAGAGGCAAACTACTCATTTTTAAGCATGCCAGCTAGCCCTAGTCTATGTGTTCGTACAACGTTGGAACTAATCAATGCATTAAAGACAATCGGTCAGCGGGCTATGATGGTAGACCGGGCGAGTTACTAAAACATGCCCCGACCAGGGTGCCAGAAATAGGAACTGGGCATTTCCCCACCTCTAATATGGAAAACTGTAATGAAGATTTTGAGGTCTATCGGCACATACGACTCCTTCACTCTGTCTCTGCCTTCGATTAGCTAGTTATGACTTGTTTTTGCTTGAGTTGCCACCTATGATGTGCAACTTTGGGAAAACTCAGGAGATTGACGGGGTAAGTAGTTCACAGACGAGAAATACATAAAAAAACGTTTATTATAACATCAAAAATGAAATAATTTATCTTCAAAGAGTGTTCATGATCAGTAGAATACAAGCGTGACACAAAAAGTTATACTTCGTGATTTTTGTGGGTCTTTTGAAGACTCGGGTTTGTCTCTCTTTAAAGGTTGCCGCCTCCTGGACGTGCTAATCATGACAAATCGGGAATGCATTAAAATGATTTAAAATCAAAAATGACTATCCATACACAGGCTTCTTGCTGTAGCTGAGATAAAGAATGTCGTTCACTGCAAAGCACTGGAAATTAAAAGTTAAGAAATGACGTCGTATAAGTCACCGAGGAGGGAGTAGAGAGAGGGGGAGAAAGACTTGTTGACATACAATTGCTATGAATGGGGGATATGAAATACTAGCTGGTCGGTAGAAGGAATCTTAAGAGTAGCCCGCAGTGTTTGGACTAATGTCTTGACTGAGTCTTCAGCATTGGCACTACATCTCGGGTTTTTGAGCATTGGGACATCATTGGACAGTGCTTCGCAGATTAAATTCACTTTAATTTTAAGAGTCAATTTACATTTTCTTGATTTTGGTTTTATGCAGTCCACATCACTCTCGGCCATTATGGGAATATATATTTACTAAAATTCCACAAATAAAAAATGAGATAGGCAATTTGAATCCCATGTATCCAAAACAGAGGATAATTTGAATATAAAGTATCCCTTCAGTGTGACGTCACAACAAAGTATATAAAGAATTAATCATATTATGGTTATTATTTGGACTAATAGATAGACTATACTCCCACTACTCCTCTCACTGTCCACGACAGTACGACTCTCGGTCTACAAAGAAGTACTTTGTTCTCCACTTGCCTGAGGACAAAAACTAGGGGATCTACGGCAATCGACGGTATGAGCTGTTGGGAAAGGACCCTTCTCACTCACGGAGAATAAGTCGTCTTCAGTGCTTATTTTTTACTCCTCCATTACTCACAAATCAGTCAAGCTGCGACTATTAGTTTTTGACAACTATAAAATCGTTTTCTGGTCACTTATGGACGTTCTTATCATTTTTGACGTCTCCTACAATGCCACCACTCGGCTCTACGACGTGGTTCTCGGTCACTCGAAAGGGACCCAACTACTCAATGAAGAGCCACCAAGAACAGCAAATAGAACAGTATGGACCCCTTGTGCACAGATTGATGGGGGAAATACTCAATCTGGACAAATAGAACTATAATAAAGAATAATGAGGAAAATAGTCAAGGATAACCTAAATGTGTATGTGAATAACACAAGAGGGGAATCTGTGGTCTATCAGATGCACATTGTCGTGGACTAATCAAACAAGCAAGACTTTTAGTGTGCCAAAGAACACTTTTTTATTGCCCAGTTGTGTGCAAACTGTCATGAAAATAATTTAAACGTGGAATGCCAAACCAATATAAAAAGTGTCGTTCTGGTAAAAGTTAAAAGTACCTCAAATAATGAAAATCTATGAAAACATGCCTTCAGAAACCTTTGCTATATTGAGAAGGTATGATGTGTGGATAACACTGCGGGACGACAATTTTTATGGGAAGCTAGTGTTTCTTAAAGATCTCAGAA
The DNA here is from genome assembly GCF_006345805.1 of Octopus sinensis. NCBI lineage: Eukaryota > Metazoa > Mollusca > Cephalopoda > Octopoda > Octopodidae > Octopus > Octopus sinensis. The sequence continues at coordinate 60,464 of NW_021832269.1, read as the reverse complement.
GGTTGGGGTCCGGCCTAATTTTTACGAAAAAACCTTTGACAGAGAAGACAGAATAAATTCTATGTTTTTAAACCGCACGATGCATCCTTTGACAGTACGAATACTGAATGAATATGCCTCTGTCTGCAGAAATAAATGATGTGTCATTTTTATACAGATGAATACTCCGGCGGGGGTTGAGTTGGCGAGGGTGTTGACAGGACTCGGAACTCAACGGGGAAATAGGGTAAAAGATGACGTCTATGGAGGATATGAGTGATGACACAAAGAGGTACGCCACATTCTCCATCGACTTGACTACAGGGCGACTGGAAACAAGCAAAATAAATTCCTCGTGACCTCCGAGCCTCTGACTCAGGACCTTAGAGTCTGTTTGAAGATTTACACTGTCTTGTCCAAGTCGTAGATTCCACCTTTTTTGTATTTCTACAACTGAAGTGGACGAACAAAAAACATGGCACAAGCGAAACCGAACGTGCATTACTAACTACTGTATATTAACAAATAACCCATTTTAATCCGCTAAAAATGAACTTATCCGATTTAAAATTTCAGCAGGAATTAGTTTCCTGACGTTCGAGTAAAATTACAAAACAATTTTGAACGAAGATACTTCTCGAATGGGTTCCCAATGGGAGGAGTGTGGAGCATAAAACACAAATTGGAATCGAATTCTTCTGAAATAAACAAAATCTTGTGGAAATGATTAATGGAATTTGCAATCACTTAAAGATATTCGAGAATTGATCGAAAGTACGCCGAATAGATCTTATTTAATAATCGTCGACACTAACGTTTCAATTTTGTTAAGTGTTACAGTCATAAAAAAAAATTTGTATTTGAAAAACCGTTTTTTTATACGAGAAATGTGAATCACAAAGATTAGAAGGTCGAAGGAAAAGACATGTCAGACCTCAAAAACAAGTGTCGACATTCATCACAGTCCCAGCCTTCGACCGACGCCTGAGTGTGAACGAAATGTTTTACGTGGCATTGTAAACGTCGAGCAATTCGTCGAGCCTTGGCAATGATCTTTCTATGTCTGCTCAGCTTGACTCTGAAGACAAAGCCAAAGGCCACTGCAACAACCCTGTCAACTAGGACAACATGAACAACCAAGACACGACAGCGCGAGACAGTGCCCCATTGACCTTCTACAACAAATACAGACAAAGTACATTGACAGCAGTGTAGAGAACACGACTGACCACCCCAACCATCCCTACACTTATAAAGACCACAAACATTCAAGACGGGCATAAACAGCCCGTTTATCGACAGCACGGACAAAGGAGTAGAACACCTTGACACTGGCAATGACACTCAATTCATATAAATTGGTCATTCGAGACACAGATGTCACAATCTGGCCTGAATTAATATAATGTCACCCGAGGATCAAATAAGTATAACACGACGGAGGGACCCAAGAGAGACCTGACGACTTTGCCAATACTCTGCGTGCTGCCCTTAGCAATGGAGAGGAGTCGTCGGGGAATGTCGAGAGAGAAGAGGAGGTCGGGGGAGTGGAGAGAGTGTCCATACCAGGACATGGCCTCTGCATTCACAACACAAGTCAACCACAATAGGGCAAAGTGGGATGATGGAAATTAGCACATGATTTGTGTAGGTTGAGTGAGAGGGCATACACTTTGAGCACTAAGGGTCACACAGAGTGAGCACATTCGACGTATTCCTCGATGAACACACGGGCAGAATCAAGTCCAGTTGACACAAAGAGACTATCATCCACGTGCCGTAGCAAAATCTGATGTTGAGAGGACATACTCAGATTGCTCTCCAAGTCACGGAGGTACAAATCCCCCAACAACTTGGCCACAATCGAGCCCTGGAAGACCCCTCTGGTGGTGTGACACGCCCAGTTGGAGACCTTTCATCACAACAACAGGCCTACCGTCACGACTGACTGGAAGAGAGTCTGTTCGAGGGTTGCCTTGTGCTTCTCGAAAATGGTGGCGGATTCACTCGAGTCCCCCAAATTAGAGATTATTTCCCTTTCCAACACCTTCAGGAGTCTATCCCGGTCAATCGAGTCAAAAAACGAAGACAAGTCACATTTCACGACATAAAAACGACTTGAGTGGTGATTCGGCAATAAACCTGCAACTTTTATTTCTCTGCTTAAATTCGGCCAGTCTGTCGAATATCCCAACCATATTGTCATTTCCCGCACTCACTGACTAACCAAATTCTCAGAAAAAAACCTTCAAAAATAGGAAAAGTGCCCCGAGTTGACAATTCACAATCCCCCCTCCTTTTCCCCCCAGATTAAAAATAGGGCGAAGGGAGTCCGACTTGGGGACAAATCGAAGGGAGACCGTGTTTGCGGAGTCGGGCACCTAATTTAACTCCCAGACCGTACACTGTCCAGCACGCGAATGAAGCCCGAGTCGACAAGACCTGAGTATACTCACATGGTTACTCTGAATGGAGTGTCTGACTAATAACAGCCACAGCTCTTTGTGGTAGAACACAACCTCGGAGGGCACGTGGGACAGTTCAGTGACGTAGAAGAAGGCCTACCACATTAACAACCAAGCATGCCCGGATGCAGGCGGAGACGAACTGAGAATACAAAAACACAAAAACAGCCTCAAGACATTTGCGGGGAGTGGATAGTCCAACCAACCATTCGATCGATTCAATCTAGGGATAGTAGTGGATGCCACTTTGATGTGGTCGACGACTGAACTGACTTTGAGTTGGTGTCTCCGTCCACCGAGGACCAATGCTCGAATGCCTGCTGACATGGGAGGGCTCACCTGCCAGGAATGTGTTCAGATTCCCATTCGTCCCCAATAAACACCCGTCAAATGATTTACGGCAAACTGATCTCAGAATTTTGTAGACCTGTCGGTGTTGGGGAATGAACAACGTGGGTTTTGGGTGTGTGGTTGGATATTAAGGCGGGAATTTCGTGTATTTGTGTTTGTTTGGGGATCATTTTACTAAAAATGCCGCGTATTTGGGCATTCGAGGGCTTGAAATAAAGTTTAAGAGCATTTTCTACAGAAGGCAGCCCCTCCTCGACTGTGCATTTAAAAGCAATTCCTTTTAGTCGTAATATTTAAACAACTCTCGAAATTGATTGAATTGGTGGGAGTAGCACAGTAAAAGAAGGACGAACTCAAAACATACCCACCAGAACTACCCTCCATCAACCGCCAATTTATTACAACAACAAATTATATTTGTATTATTTAATTACTATTTTGTGATATAATGGGAGTAATTCGATCGCAATAATCCTTCTCCCTGTTAATGTCGTCTAAACTGCCGACATGTACGAACCCTGGAATTGAGCAATTTGTGTTTGGAGTGCCTCATTGATGTCCTGATAGACGGCCATGTACTCCCCCAACTGGGACTGATCAGACACACCAACCTGCCCCTTCTTCTCCCTCAACTCCCTCAGGACAGCCTCCTTCCCGTCCACTCTACTGACAGTCATCCACTCACATACCTCTCCCCCTCCCACACTCTCTTCTGGAGAGTCAGCATGCGGCCACCCATTCCTTCCAACTTGCTCTTCGTCACCTCCTGCTTACTGCACTAACACTCACTATATACTTCATTCTGTCCTCTTGCTCGACTTCCAGGTGGGCCACTCTGTCCTCCAGGCAGGTGAGGGCGGGACCGACCTACCGTGGGAGGGGAGACCAACCCACTCCAATTCACAGGCAATGGCCGAGTGGAGTTCCCTGCCTTGCCTCACTGCCTGTGTGTGGACGGAGTTCTCTACTTCCAGGGCAGTGTTTTGGGCAGAGAGGACAGTCCGCGCACTCGAATTGTGGTTGGGAAGCACCTTTCGCTTTCTTCGTATTCTGACAGGAGAAGGGCCATTTTGGAGGATTTTTGCGATAATTCGTCATTTGTGGTTTCCTGTTCGAGAGATAACATTTGGAGGCGGGTGGTGAGGGAGTCCAGTTCTTGTTCGCTCTGAAATGGTTGGGGGAGTGGGTGCCTGTTCCAGGTCGTCCTGAATTGACATTTGGGTCAGTTCCAGGGCATGCAAGTCGGCCTTGAATTGGTCTCTTTCTTTTATCAATTCCAAGATTTTATTCTTGAGAACGCACAAAGAACTTGATTGCATTATTGATTTGAATATATTATCTGTCTATTGTACTAAAATAAAAGTAATTTCCATAATTCAGATAATGTTAAACCTGTGTTAATCTACAATTCATTACCCAACTAAAAAATCTTGATTTGTATTCCTGTCCTAAATGTACAATTAAAGAGTGTAGCAGATAAGTGAGCTTTTGAATTGTAAAGCTGTTTTTTAAAAAGAATAATGCTGAGTGTCAATTCAATTACGTTCGAAAACAGCTTGAATTCCTCAGGGCCACATCAGGGGACTCCAAGGATAGAAAGTTGGTTAATGGGAGTAGATTGCATGGGATGCAGGCCAACCGTCAAACTGCTACTCTACACCTAGGCATCCCAGGCTAGTGGTGCCTGACTTTGGGCATTCCCGAACACCTAACCCTCCTCGATGACGAATCGGTAGGGATTGGAATCTCCTTGCGCCTCGGGCTAAGGCAATGTGTCCCCAACGTGTGTTGTTGTGGCTGCTGTGTTGACTCTTTCGGTCTGCATCCTGACGATTTCCAACGGAAGGTCATTCGGAGGGCTCTTGACTCGGCGGGATTTCCTTCGGTCTTCGAACCAACGGGTCTCGACCGCTGTGACGGAATGACCCTTTTCCCTTTTGAGGGTAGAAAGGCACTCGTATGGGATGCAACCTGCTGGGACACATTTTCTGCCTCACACCTAACTTCGTGTGCTCTGGAAGCTAAATCCGCCGCTAAGAAGCCTGAAGATGAAAAAACTTACCAAATACTCCGGCCTTTCGGATAAGTTTTTCGTGTTGCCAATTGGGTGCTCTTGGTCTGAAGAAGGAAAACTTCCTCCGAAGTTCGGACCAAAATCTCCATGCGCACTTACGATCCTCCGGAGGTGGATGGCTTTTCCAGCAGGTGGATGATTAATTTCAAAAATACACTAAATAAATCAAAAAAATTCATTATCCAACTAAAAAATCTTGATTCGTATCGCAGCTTCGTGTCCAAATGGTCTACAATGGAGAATCAATTCATCGCACTACAGACTCAGTAACAGACAGACAATCAATTTATTTTACTAGTTAGAAGACAGAAAAAAGTAGCCATTAACGTCGGCGGGCAATTATCAAAAGAATGTCGGGAATGATCAGACATGTTCAAAACCACAGGATTATGTCTTATATTTACGAGATTTAGTTAATACCCAATTGAGTTAGAATTGATTTGAATAATCAGTATAATTTATATTAGTGGTGATGTTGATTCGGATGTTACTCAGGTGTACTATTATTAATATTTAAAAGAATGTTGGGCTCAAACCCCGAGTTCATACAAAAAGTAATGACTGACTTGATTAATAGTTATCGGAGAGTGCCCCCATCCGTAAATGTGCCCGTCTGTACGTCTACCTCTTTGAAAAAACTCAGTTAAAGAGTATGCCTTCTTGACAATCCCAGCACTGCAATACAAACAGTCCGCCCACGAGATTAGAAAGTGTTTCCAACGGATAAAGAGGATGACCGTGGACGAATTCCAGAAGGAGTTTTCACAGCACAACAAAAATAACAAATAAATTCAATCACATTTTATTCACAAAAGCATACAAACCAGTCAATTAGTCCTCCTACGACGACCTTCGAGAAAGAGCGAGTCGAGCAGCCTCTGTGCGTCGACCAGACTTATAATGAGGTGACTCTTAGTCTGAGGGACGTTGGCGAAATGGACGAGCATGTTAAGCTCAGTATCCGTACATGTCAACAACTAAGCATTCCAAGCGGACACGTCACAAACAGCAATGTCCATTCGCTTGCACTTGTTCTGCAGACCCCGCGTGTCCTTCCCCGCGTCACTCGACATGTCCGACAGTCGCACATACACTCCCTCCTCTCTCCGCAGGGCAGGGAACTGCATCTCCCGGTAGTGCGCCACCACCAGTCTCTCCACCCCGCAGTCGTCTACACTCACCACACACAACACCTTCCTCGTGCGGGGGCACCAGGCCGCCAAACTCAAACACGCAGGTCGTCCCCTCCTCCATTGGACAGTCCCGCAGACTCCCCACTGCCTCACTGTAGAATTCACGGTAAGCAGGGCTGTTCAGTCGCTTCTCCGCCAAGTCCCCGTAAAAGTTGACCTTCTCCACCCTCCGACACACAGGAACACACGCAGGCCCCCCGTTTATGAACTCCCCTCGCCCCCTGTTCTTCAGTCTGCTCACCAGTGACTCATATCCCCCGAATCTCTCCCCTCTCGCCGCCTCCACTTTGATGGGACAATAATCAGTCTTGACACATTTTGTCTCAGTCCTCGAATGGACTGCCTTCTTGGGCGGGGGTGCCCTCTCAGTCCCCATTTTCGGTTTTGGGGAAACGTGCTCGGGTTGTATTTCGTCGGACGTGCCCAGCATTGAACAAATATCCATATTCCACAGAGTTGTGGTTGCTGAGGCCTTGGCAGGATGTGTCCTCGAGCCAGACTTGGGCTTTGTAGGTTCTTGGCCAGTTTTGCTGCCCGTCTGGCCATTATGAGGGGTTGCGGTGAGGAATGTGCCTTGAAAGGGGGCCTTATCCCTTTCGAGGGAGGCGGGGAACTGAATAGAAGTGGGGCCATTCTTGAGAACGGCATTAAAATTGACCAAATTGGCTGTTAATTGTTCAAACTCTTTATTATCTGCCTTGAGTGGGGTCCTGGAGAAGGGATTGCTGACCTTCCTGAGTCTGTCGTAAATGAGCCTGCGGTTGATGTCCCGAATAGTCGACTGGCTGTAATTCATGACACTCATTGGTCGATGATTTGAGTTATTAAACACAGTTTTGATGTGCATTTGATTAACCATGCAAATAGACAGTGGCATGCGACATAATTAGTCATTTTATAGGTTTGAATAGCGTTAATTATCGATTTATTTTCCGGTATTGATTATTCTCATTGTCAGTTGGCATGGCAACCTTTAGAGTAGCCTAAGACGGGTTAAGTCGTCTGCAGCTATGGAGACTTTCGTAATTGTCAATAATCCCCAATAATCCTCATTTAATGATTAGCTGCACTCTACCACCCAACCTGCTAACGTAGACCTGTACTTTGGTTGGGATGCGTCATATTAGACACAGGTTGGCACCCGACTGATGTGGCTGACTACTCTCCCCTCACCCGATGGAATGTCTGATTGAATAGTTGTAGTGTTGCCATAGCAGAATGGGCAGGTTGCAGAGTAAGCTGTTCCAAGCAATATGCAGCAAAACACACTGTATGATTGTTGAGTCGATTTAGTCTGCAAAAACGAATTGGAAATGCTATATTCTGTGTTTGTCAGTTTGGTGGGAGGGAGTGACCTGAAAATGGACAGACCAAAGTTCCGCGAGACCCTCCACACCATATTCGGGATTACCGACGACCTGATGCTCGACAGATGTACTCCCACTTGGACTAACCAGTCCAGCATTCAGGATTTTTAACAAAAACAACGACGGTCTGTTGCCCTTCGAGGAATGGGCTGTCGGATGTTCCATTCTACTGAGGGGGACTTTCGACCAGCAGCTCAGATGTATGTGCTATAAATGGAGTTAGACTGCTTCAATGTGTACGACTACAACGGGAATGGACAGTTGTCGAGAGAGGAGTTATTTCACTTGCTCAAAACTAGTCTCATCCGAGTTTGCCTTCAAAATAAGTTGTACAGCAAATAAGCGAGGAAGATCCCGACGAGGGAGTCAAGGACTTGGTCGAATTGGCCATCAAGAAGATGGTAGGCGTGAATCCCTCACTTTGGCAGGATCTCGACCACGACAATCAGATCAGTTACGAGGAGTATGTCAGGGCGGTGACGAATGAGCCTCTTCTGATGGAGGCTTTCGGCTCCTGCATTCCTGAGGATTCGGTGAGGCGACTTGAACTTATTTCCAGTTCAAGGATGCTTTTCTCGCGAGACTTTGTTCAAAACAATCATAAACTACTAATCTCATTAATCCTGCTTAATTTAGTCGACATTACTAATATATTTGGGTTATTCGGGGATTAATGTCACCTTCAGGGTAATCGCATTTGTATGGGAATTCGAATGTTGCAAATTCGATTATTTCATGCAGTGGTCTCAGTTAAGTGTGAATTTAAACATTCTGAATAACTCGGTCTGATTTTGATTAATCAAATGATTTTTGTTTAACGCTTCGATTACTGTCCCTGAAACAATTTATCACAAAAGGGTTGGAAAGGAAACCAAACAGGAAAAAACGATTGTATGCTCAATTGATATTCACAAGGCTTTTGACACGGTCTCCCGAAAAATTCTTACGCAGAAAATTTACTCGTTGAATATGGAACCAAATTTAAAACTATGGCTTGCCAATTTTCTGAATGGACGTCGGGGTAGAGTCTACAAGGGCAATCGAAGATCTGCATCGAGGCTACTACCGAATGGAGTGCCACAAGGTTCCCCCTATCCCCCGTATTATTCAACCTAATGTTGAACGATATGCCTCTTCCTGAAAACAAGAATGACATTTTACTATAATATGCGGATGATATAATCGTTGCATTGAGGGATATGGTCAGCAAAGCTACAAGAAGATTACAAAAAATATAAATAACCTGTGTATATGCCAATCTGTTGAAAGCAAGTCCGGAAAAGTCTGAGCTAACCTTTTTCACGACTAACAAAAGACTGGGGAATTTGTCGATAAATGTGACCATGGAAGAGAAATCAATTCCTCGAAACAAAACTCTAAAGTGTTGACGAAATGCAATAAGAAACTAAACTTTCTTAAAGCATTTCTTGAAAACTTGGAAGACGCCAAAAGAACTTACGGATTAGAGTCTCTACACCCAATACATTAAACCGACAATTGGTTACGGATGTACAGTATGGGGAAGAAACCTAGCATATACAAATGTCAAAAAATCGACAATATTCAAATGGAGATTGTAAACCTCCAAGCGAATGTCACGGGGAACAAAATTCAACCAAAGGGACTAGAAAAAATCGTGAAAGAAAACGGTGGAGACCTCAGCAAAAAAATCCATGTTCGGAATCCCCGACCTCTTAGACAATGCGCTGTAGAACACAGAGGAAACATGCGAAGGTTTCTAAAAGAGGCTGGGATCACCTGAAATAGTTAATTATGGTTATGACAATATTTTTGGTCCTAATAAATTATGGAAATTATCCTCGTTACGCACAACTTCAATTTACACAAAAAATGAGGATGGATTCCGCACACATTTATAGATTCTAACCGATTGTATCGCTGAACAACTATAATCCACCCAAAGAACCATCTAGTGACATCATTAAGGCATTCAGTGTGCTTTCTTTGATGATCAATTTCTCCAAGGTAAGTCCTTCTTCCAACTAATAACACAATTTTCCTTAAACGCAGTAACCGCAAACAATATACTTAATAATCCTCCCCAAAAATAAACTCAGCTGAAAAGGATCTCAGCAAAGAGCGGGTCGAACTCGCAAGATTCCGCTGTGGGCATCATTCTTTACTCCTCGACTATCAAAACAAACTGGATAAGGAAGTCGATCCGTCCTGTCCAATCTACCATGACGGACGACACACAGTAACGCACATCGTCCTGGATTGCAAAAATTTCACCGCTATAAGAAGATCAGATTAATCCCCTCCTTAACTTATGGTGTGACCCTAAGAGGTCTGTCGGTTTTCTTTGTGCCGCATTCCTCACAATTTCATAAAGGAATGAGGTTAAATAAATTAAAATCAATTATTCCAATATTCCCGATAAACTGACAATTCTTTCAGGTATATTTGGCCCACCGAATAATTAACACACAATTCCACTGATTTTTAGTGCAGTGGAAATACAATAAGAAACTTCAGAGTCGCGAAACTACTCAATTTTTACGATACAGCGACTAAGTACATAATTCAAAGAAAAGTAGAAAAAAGGCTTCGGATCTCACAGTCTTAGAGTTAATAAAACCGGAAACGCACATTTTTGGGATCACTTTTGTATTCAATGCGTTCGCCAGATCCCTATAATTTTATTTAAAAACAATATTTTACATTATATTTGACTGCAATTTCCCATCAAATAAGCTCGCCTTTTACATAAGCAGGAATCTCCGCTATCACCGGTTCAACTGATTGACATCCCTCATTTTTCCAGCCCAAAATAAAAACTAACATGTTTGGAAGAGACGGGTATTTATTAACGCACAAACATTTCTGGCCTCTCTTTGCAAGACACGCAGATAATCTTGTCACAGCTTAAGAGATTATTTATCTTAACCATTCCCAATTAAGGATATTTAAAGCTTTACAAAATCTGGTTCAATCATGTTCTTAGGATAATTTTACTTTATTCGTCTTCTTTCAATATTCTTAAGAAGGATGAAAGACTACATCATCTATTCTGCAGACGGAGCTGTGAACGTCTCCTCTGTCTTTCTCAGACTCAGTTCCAGGACGAGATACAGTTTGAGGGGATATCACCCCTCTCCGGGTCAAACAGAAACGGTTCTGTCTAATATTTTTGCTCTCTGATTCTTGACTCCGAGTTTTAATGAAAATGGTTGGAGAGTCAAGTTCCAATAGTTATGCCTTTCATACAAATACATATTTGTGCACGTGATTTAGGGAGGTCAGTAATAATTCGAGTTGAGAGAGGGTGTGTTAATCTGCTTTGTTCAGAAAACATGAAAATCGAGTAACAACTGAATGAAAATTGGCTAATAAAAGGAATACTCCCCAATTATCATTTTCTTGGGATTGTCGCCAACGAAGGCTTTAAAAACACTTGAATGCTAAGAGCAGCAATGTGTTCCTGATTACGGCTAATTCGCATTATAATAATTATAAATAATGTGATTGACAAACTTCCGCCGATGCCCCGGACTGTTTGGTTGTTTTTAGACACGCAAACAAAACTCACGCTACAAGTCCAGGTTGCCCACTTGGTACTCAACCGACAGAAGTTGACTCTTGTGCGAGATCTACTCAAGAAAGTCTGTCGAATGATTGGAATCTACGACGACTCTTACTTTGGGCTTTTCACAGACCAGCAATTACAGAAAAACCAAGTTTATTTGCGTGTTAGTAGCAACTTAGTGCTGGCTGGACAAAAACAAGTTGCTGGAGGACCAGATCCCTGGTATTCCCTCACACTCAAATGTTTGTAGAAGGTGATTTATCATTGTACCTGCGTATTTGTTTCTACGTGGCTAATCCCCAGGATATTGTTGACCCAATCGCCAAGTTCAAAGTCGAGTGATAATCCTAGATCGTTTTACGCACAGTGCATCAGGCTAGTGCTTGATTTGTGCCAAAACCAGGTCGATCCGAGCGAATTTGCACTCCTCGCGGCCACACATCGACATGGTTGCGGTCCTTGAGACACGATAGCCATGGGTCTGGAACCAAACATAGAGGAGTGCTACGCGGAGGAGTTTAGCGAGCTCTCGCCCACCGCTGCCCTCAACTCATTCCTATTCCGAGTTTCAAAGTGCAAGTTCTATGTCAACGGAATCTTCCATTTCGATTGCAAAGTGACTGGTGGTGTTCATTTCCAGGACAAAATCACGGGGATTGATGCCGTGGCATATCTCAGTTCCCTCGGAGTTGTCTTCATTCGGGATACGCGACCCCTCTTCCACGTCAAATGGAAGCGCTTCACTAAAATATCCTCCAAAGGACAGTCCGTGAAAATGCAGGTCAAGGGAGAGAAGGTTTCCCATTCGTCCTCACCCTCCGAAGAGTCGAAACATCCCCGCACAGTCTTTTTCGGTGGATTTCCCTTCCTCCGAGTCCGCCAAGTCGTTCTGGCGGATTTGCACGGAAAATCACAGATTTTTTACTTTGTACGGACTCGGAGTCATGTATAGCCTCGAGCCTGCGGAAGTACCCGTCCCTGACATCACTGACATGGAGGTGTACGGACTCTTCATCAAGGGGCTGAACACCGAGACGGTCTCCACGGTTGTCAATGACTTGGAAATTGGGGTAAGTCAATCAATTGGACTGGGCAGGGCGGAATAGACTCAGGAATGCCGATTTATGTTAGGAAGACGAGCAATGCCAGTTTAATGGAGGGACATGTCATACTTTTTGTCAACGACGAGTGCACACTCAATTTTTCCTTCCAAGATATGCAGAACATACTCACTTGTCATTCGATAGTGAGGTCGACCATAAAACTGTTCATCCTGAAAGGTCTGCGTCCCTGATCTATTCAGACCTCATCACCCTCAAGGACGAGGAGCCCGAATTTGTGACGTCGCCCAAAAAGGGATTCAAAACTTGATTAGTCTGGTCAACCTAAAAATGAAGGACATGTCGGTTAGACTCGCATTGGTCAACAAACTTTCCCAAGTTGATAATTAGTGGTTGTGTTTTAGTGCGTAGAAAAGCCTGTGTTGGCCGAGCCGGAGGGTGGGAGTGAGGAAGCACTGTCAGGCTCAATCCGGCAAATCCGAACGGAAATGAGCAACGGACTGATGAAAAGGCTCTACATGGTAATGGAAATAGTGATTCAAAGAGTGTCCCCCGAGTGTGGCCTGCCCGGACTATGCACATTGCCAACTCGAAGGAATTCATTTCCCTAAACAGATACAAGGACACGATTCCATGTTTGTGGTGTAATTGAGATTAGACGACCAAACCCTCGTGACAGTGAGCGACGGGAATAGGTACATCAATGCAAGCATGATCGAGGTACCATTTCTCCATCACCCTCTAGTACGACACAAACAACTTTAATATGGAGTTTATTGCCAGTCAGGGACCGATGGAGTCCACGTGCGCCGACTTTTATCAAGTGAGTCCTTCCTTGATGGTTGTAGATGATTTGGGACAGAAAGATTAGCATTGTGGTCATGTTGACGGGTCTGGTCGAGAATGGAGTCACCAAATGCCACAAATATTGGCCGAACGTGGGCGAGTCGGTCACATTCCTCTCTTTCAAAGTCACCAGCATTTCAGAAGACAGTGCCGAGAATTACTCGACCACATTTCTGTCGATCGAACACCAAAAGGTTCATTTCAGTCCACATCCAAGTTCCCCGACGCCCTCCGAGTGAGACATCTGCGATTCAAAAGTTGGCCGGATCACGGGGTACCGAGTACTTTGAAGGGATTCTACTCATTTGTGGTTGATTTGGAAGAACTGTTGGCGGAGGAGACATCGACGATCCCACTTGTCCACTGCAGGTGAGTGTTAAGGGGAAGAGCGTGTAGTGCGGGGGTTGGGAGGACGGGGGTGATCATTGCCAGTCTGATTATGCTGAGACAGATGAAATACAAACTCCCTCTTCTTCCACTGGAGATCCTGAAGACGATGAGACGGGATCGAACTCTGATGATACAGACTTGGGTATTCCTGGTGATGAGAGTGTTGAGGAACAATTCGAATTCTTGTGTAAGATGGGACTCCACATGCATCAGGCTTCCTTCCCGCCCCCCGCAGCCCTGCCGACTCCCCCCTCAGAACTCCCACCCGGAATAATATAATTATATACTTAATCGACGTAATAAAGAAGGATTTATTTCACTTAATGTTTTGGCAATCTTCCGCAGGTCTCCTGCATGTTCGGCAAACATGTTCTCGCCAGTTCTTTTTAGAAAGAACGAGTTCAGACAGATAAAGCATCCTCAAATACCCATTTCTGTGTATGATAGGAACCCTTCTTAAACATGAAAACTATTAACATTAGGAACATCAAACAGAGGAGGTGTCTGAATATGAATCGAGGAGCCTCCTCTGCATAAAAATAAATGAATTTTTTGTTCGGCATTTGAATCGATGGAAAAAACAAAAAATATCTAGCTATAAAATATTTTCTGCATTTAAAATTTATTCGCAATTAATTTAAACATATTAATATTTTAAATAAATTATTTTTAGAACGGTATGCCTATAAGTAATAATAATAGTAGATTTCACGTGGTCGTTTCCGCTACTAAAAGGTGTGTTGTTGTTCGCGATTTGTGGATTGTAATGAAAACGCACTAGTTATATGATAGCAGTAGTACCAAACTAAATTTGAGCAAAATACTCTGTGTCTTACACAAACGGACAAGATTTTGGCTCAAGATTATAATTATTATATGGATTATTCTCATTATTGACCCATTCTCTCAGATATGTCTCTCGACAACGAAAATGATTTGCTGGACTACGATGAGGAAGAAAACGACGTGATCGTGCCGCCCAAGCCGACCAACGACTCCCTCAAAACCAAAGGATCTCACGTGGCCGTCCACAGCTCGGGATTCCGCGACTTTCTGCTCAAACCAGAACTTTTACGGACAATCCAGGAATGTGGATTCGAACACCCGTCGGAGGGTAGTCCAATGGTCTAATTAGGCAGTGCAACACCAATGCATTCCGCAGGCCATTCTGTCGATGGACATTGTGTGTCAGGCCAAGTCGGGAATGGGTAAGACTGCAGTGTATGTGTTGTCCACTCTCCACCAATTGGAGGAGTCGTGCACGAGTGTGAACACTCTCGTGTTGTGTCACACTCGGGAGTTGGCCTTCCAGATATCCAAGGAGTATGAGCGATTCTCCAAGTACTTGCCCAACGTGAAAGTGGCCGTGTGTTTCGGGGGGATTCCCATGCAGTACGACATCAGCAAGCTGAGGAAGAACCCGCAGGTGGTGGTGGGCACTCCCGGGAGGATTCTGCAGTTGACGGTGGAGAACCACCTCAACCTGAGCAAGTGTCATCACTTTGTGGTGGACGAGTGTGACAAAGTGTTGGACAAGGCGGATATGCGGTCGGATGTGCAGGATATATTCCGCAAGACTCCCCACGACAAGCAGGTGATCATGTTCAGTGCCACTCTCCCCAAGTCCATTCGCCCTGTCTGTCTCAAGTTTATGCAGGATGTGAGTGTGTTCTCTCATGTGTAGCCATTGGAAATATACATCGACGACGAGTCTAAACTCACCCTCCACGGACTCCAGCAGTACTATGTCAAGCTGGAGGAGAACGCAAAGACAAGGACTCTCTTCAAACTGCTGGAGTCACTGAGTGTGAACCAGACCATAATATTTGTGCGGACTGTCAATCGGTGTATTGCACTCACCGAACTACTTCTCTCGGGGAATTTTGAAGTGATATGCATCCACCGGGGAATGCAGCAGGAAGAGAGACTTAAGAGATATCAACTGTTTAAAGACTTTGAGAAGAGGATACTCGTGGCTACTGACTTGTTTGGGAGGGGAATGGACATTGAGAGGGTGAATGTGGTCTTCAACTACGACATGCCTGACGATGCGGACAGTTTCCTCCATCGAGTTGCCAGGGCTGGTCGGTTCGGGACGAAGGGAATTGCTGTGACATTTGTGTCCAACAGTACGGACAATGGAGTGCTCAATGATGTCCAGAAGAGGTTCGAAGTGACCATTAATGAGTTGCCTGAAAAGATCGACCCCAACAGCTACGGTTTGCTCGTTGTGTTTATTCCTAGACGAACGGAAGTAATCTTTTAATTACGGTTGTTTCTTGTCTTGGTTTATTTGTTTTAAATGTACTCTGGTAGATTGCCATTTCTTTATTGACTAATAAATTAGTGTTGTTCCCTTATGAATTGCATCTATTAATTTAATCTTTCTATTGTGGTACATTCCCCTTTTCCAGGGAATAGCAAGGGCTCTAAAGTCCAAATCACCGTTGGAGAGGTGCAATTGCGACAAAAGTGTTGAGCGGGAAAGGCTCGATCCTTAAAATATTGGTCAAAAAAACTTTCATGTAATTGCTAAAACTTTCCCCAGGATGATTCCCTCTGCCCTTTACTATTCCCCATATTCCTGAATCTCCACTCCTCGATCTCAATAAACGCTATATAGAAGAAACATCGTATGATGTGGATTTTGTGTTACGGGACGTGGCCGCAATCTAAACCTATTAGAAAATGCACCTGGGAGCTTGAAAAATGGTTTCTCAGCTAAAATGTAATCAGGACTACGGAAATTAAAAGAGAAGAGGATATTACTCATGAAAGATGGAGACACATTAATAAGCTCTCATCAGGAGACGCTGAAATATTTCTAAACTGAAGACAAAATTAACCAAGGGACTTGAAATTGACATCAGATGCAAGTTTTACAACAACTTTGTGAAACTGACCTTACTTTAAAATGCCAAGACATGGGGAAGTCCCTTCAACGAACCATTGAAACTGGATTCGTTTCATAGAAGGCAATAGAAGGCTTACTGTGAATGGAGTGGCCACGAGGAATATCAACCACTGGTATTTAAACAAGTGTACGTGTTCTTAAGTGTGAAAAATGAATGCCGATTACATTGACTGTTCCTTCAACCCTTCCGACCTAAATCGACACTTCCAACTTTTTTAAACAAAGACTTAAATTGTGAGACAAAAAATTAAAAGAGGGGGACGACATGAAAGAATTGAGATCAGTCGCATTCGTGAGAGGAAGGTGGAAAAAATAACTATAAATATTGTTTTTAGAGTGTTGCACATTCGTGGCTATAAACATTATGGGTTTCGTGAGAGTGCATTAATAATGGTTAGTACTATAAAATGAGTGATATGCTTTCCATGACTTGCTCCAACATGCCACCCATTCGCGATCCTCAGTTCTTCATTACTCGAATTGAGTTAAACGACTTTGATAATTTTTTGGCCAAATCAAAATGATGAAGCGATTTAATACAGAAATAAACAAAATGTTTACTACAGTCTGTCTGCATTATAAAAGAGAATCAGTAGCCCATTGGGAAGTTGTGTCACCGTCTAATGCAGAGGTTTCCAAGCTTTTTTTTTTACGATCCCTTGGAGAAAGTACAATCTTGCGCCTCCCTTATATTCATATATAATACATTATTATTTAATCAAACAATTTTTAACAAAAGTTAAAGAGATAATTTTTTTTCCATCTTGGCGCAAAGTTTTTCAAATCTTGGTGTCATCGCAGAGAGTGCTACTCTTGCTCATTAGTACTACTAAACGAGTTCGATATCAGATTTAATTGCAGCTAGTGCAGAAATCCTTTCCATAAATATGAGTAGCAATGGCACAAAACTTTCATTGCTTTATTCGAAAATTTCATATTCGTTCTTACATTCAACAAAAAGAAATTAGCGTTCTCTCTCAAATTTTTGTTTCAATAATGTATCGCATGACAATTCTATCAATTTTTCTTTTTCAAAAGTTGTCAATGCAAATTGATTATCTTCTTCATCAATAAATGGATTCTTATCATTCGAACATTTTACAGTCGAGATCTTTAAAATAGTGAGCAAAATGCTTCAACAAACAGATCAAATGTTCAGCAATATGTCTTTGTTTGCTTCAATGTTCACTATGGCGCAAAGGTGTTTAAAAGTGAACATGTCATAGATATTTTTTGTATATTTGTTTCCATAATACCATTTTTTCATAAATGCTTTTATTTTGTCCTTTTGAGAGAATAAATGTAGTTGTGGTCCTGCATTGATTTATTCAATATACTCAATTTCCCAAAATGTCAACTAATAGGCAAATTTGACAATAAAGTCATCATCCCTGAACAACTTTGCATCTTCAATATCAGTTTTCATCAAGAAAATCTGCAACTTGATCTTTGAGTTCAACACCCTTCTAATCACTTTGCACGAGATAGCCAGCGTACCTCACAATAGTAAAAACGATGTATATTTGAATCCATATCTTCACACAGCTTTGCAAAAAGCTTAGCTCTTAAAGGACTGTGTTTAGTTAGTTTATAACTTTTGTAATTTGCGCAAAAATCGTTCAGTCTTGACTCATATTCTTTGAGACAGTGCTGATCGTGCCAGCCTGCAGTGCGTCCAGATAATTTCTGTGCTCTGTTTTTTACAAGAGCTTGAAGACAGATTTCTTTCCTGACATTGACTGTGCTCCGTCTGTACAAAGTCCAACACAATTGATCCATTCTATGTTATTTTCTTGCAAAAAAAGTATCAATTATATTAAAAATTTCATTGGCCGTGCTCCTTCCAGGAATGGTTGCAGAATAATAGATCTTCTATTATTGTACTTTCTTCGCATATCTGACATATGCAATTAAATGTTGCATTTTTATTTATGTCACTCCCTCATCAACTTGTATAGCAATTTACAGTTACGTAGTCGAGAAACAACTGATCACAAGATCTTCAGATATGTCTCATTCTTCTAGCGACTGGTTATCAGCAAGCGGATTGGCTGTATTCTTCAGACTTCAGACTTATGGACATGTTCAGAATGCATCGTTTCAAAATGTCTTCTTAATTTGCATGGCCTCATACTATCTGCTGCAAGTGTTTTGAGGCAAAGCAAACAGAGGGGTTTTTCCATAGAATCAACAAAGATACGTGTGATCCTAACAATAAGTAAGATGAAAGTATTTTCTTGTCTTTGGAGTGGTATTGATTATATTCCAATCATTTGATTTTTTGAACCATCGCAAAATCTTTATTAGTCGTGAATTTCTTTTGCAACCACTCAAGAATTATTCTGTGTTAAAATTATTTTAATTGTCTAATAATAAATAAATTTTTGAAAAATCTATTTTTAATTAATAACTCTTATTATCGGAATATAGTCACGTTTTTTACATAGATATAATTTCTAAAAAAAGTTTCTGAAATACTTTTTCGCGCCCCCTTGACAGAGTCAACGCCTCCCTAGGAGGCGCGCCTCCCCATTTGAAACCTCTGGTCTAATGGGACAAATTGGCCACCAATTTGACTCCTTCATTGACTAGTGTGCAATTTGTTTTGGTAGGAGGCAGTCAATTCTTGTGGAAAGTCGGAGAAATACCTTAAGTAATTTTAATTATTTTAAAATATTTAAATATTTGAAGAATGCTTGCGTGTTCTCGTGTTGGTGCGGTTTTCAGGGGATTAGCACCTAAATGGGGGTAAGACCATCAAATTAACAAACAAGAGTATTCCACAATAACCCAAACCTGGGCAAACAAGTCCTCCTATGCTTGTCCAGTATGTTCTCCATTTATAAATCAAGGTAAAACATTCCCGCCACACTCGGTGGTCACACTGCCCGCCCTCTCCCCCACAATGACTCACGGAACCATTCAGTCGTGGGACGTGGAGGTGGGCCAAAGTGTGGACGAAGGGGACCAGCTGGCCTCCATGGAAACCGACAAGGCAACCATGGCCTTGGAAGCCCCCGAAAGTGGTTTTCTGGCCAAAATATTAATTCCCGCCGGCACCAAGGACATTCCTGTCAAACAAGTGGTGGCTCACTCCATATGTAGGCCATTTGTGTGCTCGCCGAAGAAGAACAAGACGTCCCCGCCTTCTCCGATTTTGTCCTCCCAGATGAGTCACCCAAACAAGTGGAGGACTCCCAGGAACCCCCTCGAGTGGAGAAGAGGACACAGCCAATAGTGCAGCCAATAGCCTCCCCCACAGTGAGGGCGTCCCCTCTGGCCAAAAGACTGGCGGAGAAGAGGGGAGTACGACTGGAGGTGTGGCACCCTTAATAGGCAGAACGTGACGTCCTCGAGGAAGGACGGTGCCATCAGTGCACGGGACATCCCCCCGCCTGTCGAGTCCCCTCCACCACTCCCAACGGGGGATTTCGAGGACATTCCATTGACAAAGATCAGAGAGATTATAAGCACCCGACTGGTAGAATCGAAGCAGAGCATCCCCCACTTCTACTTGACTGCCGATGTTGTGATGGACGAGGCCATGGAGTGGGACTTGTGGGGTAACCTTCCAGGGTCAGGAGGAGGCTCAACAACACGGGGAGTGTCAAACTGTCCATCAACGATTTGATCATCAAAGCCTCCGCCTTGGCCTGTGTGGCTCATTTGGAGACCAATTCGTCATTTCACGGAACCTTCATTCGCCGTCATAGGCGGGTGGACTTGTGTGTGGCCGTGGACACTCCCGACGGGCTGATCACTCCTGTCGTCCGCAATGCCCATTCTCGGGGACTCGGCTCCATCAGTGAGGCTGTCAAGGACATGGCCAGTAGGGCGAGGGACAGGAAGTTGAGTCCCGAGGAGTATCAGGTGGCTGGGTGTGAGTATTCCAGGACGGGACATTCACCATTTCCAACCTTGGAATGTTTGGAATAGACCAATTCTGTGCCATCATTAACCCACCTCAGTCGGCCATATTGGCAGTCGGGAGGGTCAGGAGGACTGTGCTGCCTGGTGAAAACAACGAGTTGACTTTGCTGTGACATTGAAGGTGTGTCACGAGAAATGTCATGACTGTTACTTTGAGTTGTGATCATCGCGTGGTTGATGGAGCTGTGGGGGCTAAGTGGTTGGCTCACTTCAAGAAGCTCATGGAGACTCCCGAACTGATGCTTATTTGATTTACTAATAGTCTAATAACTCACCTTCATGTTTTTACGTCCTCTTTATTTCATATTGTGAGTTAGTTTGAGATTCTGTGGGTATTTCAATAAAAAGGCCTCTAATTCAGGAAAGCCACCAATTTATTAAACAAAATTCGTGAAATGATTAGTACGGGAATGTCCTGTCATGACCATTGTGATGCGACTGAAAGGCATTCAAATATCCAGCCCCCCTTTGAAACAAAGGTAGTTGACTATTCCACCAGGGCTTGTACTCATATATGTCGTGCGGGAAGTGTTCTGTGATAACATCTCCGCTGTAATAAAATCCTTGTCCGCAAATATTGTTGATGTAGTTGGCATAGCATAACTCGTCATAATGGATTTGGTTTAACCGCTGGGTTTCATTTTTCTCGCGTTTAACCTCAGGTTTCGGATTATTGGTTTTGACGCAAAATATATCGAGAGCTTTGTTCTTTCCGACAGGGCTTAAGTTACACTTTTCCGATTCCAAAATCTTTTGTTTGCGTTTCTCGTTTTTGAACCACACCTAAGAAAACTCCATTCATGATTAAACACCTTGATTTTAGAAACTGGTAATTGCAATTGATCAGCTATTTTTTCACAAATATTTGTTTTTCGAAAGTCTGACGTCATAAAAGAATTTTCCAAGAACTTTTTTTGTTCCTTGGTATATGTAATTCGCTTCTCTCGTGTTTTTTTAAATTTACCTAAAATAATGTTCAGTAAATATATTTTGTACCTAAGATTTGTTCGTTTTTCAGATTTTCATTATCAGTAGATGTGTTTTTTAACTTGTGGTGAAAATCATTTTTTTCTGTCTGGTTCAAACTTATGTTACTTTTAGTCATCCTAGAATAAAAGATTTGTAGATTCGATTAATTTATGATCTTGGCGTGAAAATGGAAAGTTACAAAAACACGTTGGATAGTAAGGAAAATTTATAGTAAAATTTGGTACCTTTTGTCAGAGTATTTTTTGGTATGTTTTTCCATGCCCACGCTCAATTTTGATCCGAGAAGCAAGTCAATTTAAAGATAGATTTTACGAAAAAATATTCGCAAGGTCATTTTTGCGACAATTCATCAATACTATAAATTTAATAATTATTTAAACAAAAGATTTTTAATCGATGTATAAAGCTAAGATTTCATAATGTTAATTTTCGAGAATGGGTAATTTTGCGACGACTGTCACCAGACTTTTGGTGAACTAGATTTTTGTTTGTATGCGTTTTTCAACTGTTCGTCACTAATAATGTCAAATTTTCCCGTTTTATTAATATTTCCAAAACCGCAAATTAATAATATACCACAAATAAATCAGTTAATGCAGACTCGAAATCAAGAACAAACTGAATAAATTTCTCCTCTCTAATCACCCAGAAAGTGAATTTACCAGAATTTATTTAATAAAAAAATATTCAAGGTTACTCACGGTTCTTGAAAATGATTCAAATTTCAAGGTTGAAAATAAATTCTGACAAAATAGAGACTGTCAAAACAAATAAGTTTTCAAGGAGTCGCAACACTAAGTTCACAGAGTCCACATCTACAATATGTTTTCTTTCATGTCGGTTAAACGTGCGATTTTGAAGTCTAACATTACAAATAGAAATTTTTTCGTTGTAAACAGTTGTCAGCAAAAAAGTATCTTACAAACGAAATTTTCCGATTGCATCCAATGACAAATTAATTCTTCGACACCCTCCTTTATAAAAGAGGGAAAAGAATTTAGTGTTAATAAATTCTTTTAAAATTAAAAAACCAGGATAAACTTATTGGCTCTAGAATGTCACGTCTATAATTTAATCAGAACAAATTATTTCTGTGATAATTAAAAACTTATTAATGTGCTTGTCATTCGGTGGATATTAATCTCCTTTTTAAAGGAGGAAGTAACTAGCAACACTTTTTTATCCTTGTTCTCTTAATCAGTTACGACTTTTTTCCCCACACTTTCTATATTGTTTTGATACAAATGGCTTGTTTCAATTACGAAGCTATCGGCTGAATTTATTTCCTCAGTGATTTTGATTCCGTAACTATGCTCAAGCATCATACTTTCCAGTCTTTTCCTGAAAACGAATGACTGTATGTAGGTTCGAGCTAACTTTTCAATGTAGTTCTCGAAAAACTTGGAAACGATTCCTCCTAGGCCATTGTTGACAAATATTTATTGTTGAAACCAGTGGAATTATTTTTACTTGAGTGCCTTAGTTCCTTGGACAAAAGATCTTCTTTATAGCATTTCTCAACTTCGGTTTGTTTCAGGCGGTCTTGGGTAGTTATTCCCACTTCGATGAGAGTAATTTCGTTTCTCACTTTGTCATACACGAATATCGGGCTTGTTACATTTGATTTTTGTATCAGTAATTATTGAAGAATATAGTCAAATTGAGAATTTTAATTTTATCATTTATGGCTGTCGAAATTCTTTCAAATTCACCACTTTTTATAATTAAAAGAGCAAAGAATATCCGTTGCTTTTTTCTTCTCCTCATCACTTACTGTTGAGGTAAAAAACTTTGTAATGATAGACTCATTTTCAGTTGAAGACTCAATCTTCCTTTTCACATTGTCCATTGTGAAAAATTTTTTTTGTAATTCGATGATAAGTACATTGTGAGGAATATATCAAAGTAGAAATGTCATTAATCGATTTTGGAGGATTATCTGATGTATATTGGATCAACGCCCTGTTAATCAAATCGATGACCAGATGATTAATATATTGAGCAGGGACTTTCGGAGTAGGCATTCTTTCTTCAAAAGGTATTGAACTATTTTCTTCTATCTGAATCAACAATTCTTCATAGCATTTAGTATATAAGGTTAAATTGGTACCCAAGTGAGTATTCAGAACATAAATCCAAGTAGTACCGACAGAACACGTCAATGGCGTTTATCCTCTCAAATGCGTAGTCTTCGGCAGTTTCCCTTAGTCAGTAGTCGCCTAAACTTAAAAATCCGACCTCTCTGTTTGTGTTGCCTCTAAAAAGAACGATAAAAGTGTTATTAAGTATTCAGACAATGATTAAGCAGTATTAGAAGTTAGAATGTTAATTGTTGAGTTAGAACTAAATTTGCAAGAGAAGTGCCACTCCGCCCAAAACCCAAGTGGAAGGTTTAGTTTTACTCTTCAAGTTAAAAGTCCAGACGAAGGTGGGACCCCTCTGCTTAGTCTTGTAGACGGGACATGCATACATCATCCTCGAATCTTGTCTTTCAATTGGAATAGCCCTGCAAATGACAGTCACAAACAACCTGATATAAATGACTGGCATTGCTGGGTGGAGTTCCTTCAGTCGAGACTCGGAAATCATCCCCGACTGGACGTCCCAACGAGCCCCTTCCATGAACAGGCCGCAGACATAGGCCCCTTCCCTGGGGGGCCCTCCCATGTCTTCTTTATTCTTCTTTGTTACGTCACACTGGAGGGCCATTCTATCCAATGGCCACTCATTCTTTCGAGCCATTTGCTGCATGATGGCGGTCAAAAAAGACTGAGGGTTGAAAAATCCACCCAACCATACCGCCCCTATAGCCCCATCAGCATGGAAAAAATGCCTGGCAACTGGAAATCCCCGATCCACATTTCGAGTTGTTTGATTCTTTGCAAGAGGTCGATGTACCAAAGAGCCAACGAGTAGAGCGAGGGATATGCCTTTGTGCTCCAAATGTCGGGGACAGTGTCCATGTACAAGTTATTGCCCAACTCCTCCATGTCAGAAGTAATCGTCAGTTCTCCCTAAGCAATGAAATCCGCTCGAGTACATTCAGTCCCAAGTCTAAGGTTTTGAGTGTGCGCTTGATTTCGTTGGTGAGGATGTTCATTCGCTCGCATTCCTGAAATGCCACTACCACGTAAGGAGTCCGTTCATCGGGAGGAATTTTAGACATGATTTCGCTTATTGGAAATTCGTCTGGTAGCTTTTCGAGAATTTCATCCAAAACGCTTTTAATCTAAACGTGTCACCAGTTTGGAGACCCTCTCTTCCCTCGTGGACGTGCCCTCGCCCCCAGAGTCAGCATTTTGTGGTTGAAGTTCGAATATTGTGCGGAACACCTTCTCCGACCGAGTAGTCAAAAAGTCGATTTCTGCATTTGGGTGCAGTCCATAGAGATAGGGACTTTCCGTGGGCAAGGCGTCGTCGATGTAGGTGTGATACCCCACAAAATCAGTGTTCGTGGGGATGGGGAACCCCGGAGCCAGAAGGAGATCGCCGTCCAACTATTCTTATAATCTCGTGACCACAACCATTTCGGGCTTCAGATATTCTTCCAAGTAAGTTTTGCACAACTTGCGATCCCAATCGTCGGTGATGTGTCCGCCGTACATGATTTCCCCGAATAGGTATCTGAGGTCAACCCAGGGGACCTGGATTATGCAATTCCCTCAAGCAACCTTTGGATTGGACTCCAAATAGTTGTAGAGGACGTTGATGCTGATGGTCAAGTCCCCCACGTTGAATGGGTAAATGCGGTTCCAGCCCTGGGGACCGAACTTCCTCCTTTCGGAGACCACCGCATGAAAGTAGCATATCGAAAAGAGAATTGTCTTGAACTCGTTCTCCTTGGCGCACATTTCCAACGTGTCTTGTGAAAAGTTGTTCAGTGCTTTGTGCAGATTAGCGTGCATGCCTAAACATTCAGGTTGTCGGATCACACCCGTCGGCGGCTCGTTTGTAATTTTTATGGAGAATTCGAGTATTCCTTGAGGAATCACGTGCATATCCGGAGTGCCCGCAGGCTCAGCACTGATGTATAGACGGAAATCCTTATGACTGTCAAGAGCGGTGGTTTCGAGGATTTTTTCGAGGGTGGGAAGCCATTTGGAAACCAAGTGGACATTCTGAAGTCACCGAATTGTGGCCAACCTGGAGGACGACCCAATGCCCCTCCTTTGCCGACAGTTCAATTGCGTTTTCTGCCACAATTTCCTGTCCCTGTCCCAAGGAAACATTGTGGAAGTTGTTGTTATTTGTCGAATAGCCAAGTTTTTTTCCGAGAGCCTCGACATCCTTCAGAGGGTCCACTCCGGGAGACAAAATGAAGAAGACGGGAGTTTCCGAACTGGTCTCTTCATAGGATTTGGTGAATGGGACTGGTCGAGGATATGCATATTTCTCGCCCATGTTGTGATTGATGTAGTTTCTATAAGTTACCTTCACTTTGTAAACGTCAGGGCGTATATTATGCGATCAGGTCGCAGTGCTCTCATTATGCACAGTTTTTGCAGAGGGGTCTTGTTTTTCCACTCTTGCGGGAGTTTGTCGTTCTCGGGAGCTTCCCCTTCCACGTACTTCTTCCATCGTTTGGCAGAACCCTCAATATCCTTGTCCAGATTCTTCATCTCATCCATTTGAGACAAGACCTGCAAGCTCACGTTCAATAAATGCCTTTATCCCGCCCCAACTGCGATTGCTAAGAAAATCGACTGGGGAATCAGTGGACAGGTCGACGGGGAAGCGGAGAAGGAAGTCCAATTCCAACGGGTTGATCGAATTATTCATCAGCATTATCTACAATAATTGACTCGCCGTGCCTGGAATGTCATTTGAGCAGTGAAAATCATTTTGTCAGACTCAAAAAGACTCCGCGTCGTGTAAATGAAAATGGAATATGTGATTGTTTCCAACAAATGCTGGATCCTCTGTTTGACATCTTCCGAAGTCTCAGCACGGTCGATGGCCAATTCGAAAACCACGGAAAAGGCCTAGAATGCTTCAATTTGCCATACCTTCAACGAAAATTGATACATTGGATGAATCCTGTTCAAATCATTCATTATGAAGTAAAGGATTGAAGCCCTCGCAGCGGCAGGGCGATACAATTCACGTGCTTCGTTAATCTCCGATTCTGTGATCTATCAATATGATCCTCCACAATTCCACCTTTGCTTGCGCTACTTTTTCTTCGATTTCGATCGCAGTTCTTTTCGTCGTTTCAAGGTTTTCCACGAGTGCATAGTCGCCCAGAAAGTTCCCCTCTGCAGACGACAGTCGGGCCAGCAACGAGTCTTCCAGTTCCTTGAGTGTGATCTTGAACTCATTTTGTTGACGTGTTAAGTCAGATTTGAGTCGTTCGAGATCCGGTCTTTCTTTGCTGACGACAGCAGCCAGAAGCTGGTCTTCGAGACCATCGGGAGTGACCGTGAAGTTGATCAGAGTTGTTTGAGCTTGTATTTCTGGAGGGTAGTGCGGATTCGCAAGTTTAGTGTGCAAAATCAATTTGAAAGTCTTTCCATATTCGACTTCTTTGTCCCCGATCTTGATTGCTTTTCCTGAGAATAAGCAGATTGTGGAAAATGCCTTTCTTAATAGTGTTCCTCCCGATTATGGGATCGAGGACTGGGTCGATGTACTCTCCAATGTTTTCGATGAGAACCACGTCTCCTGCAGTGATTGCCCTCTCAATCGTATCCAAATAGCCCTTGTTGCCAATGCAGACTGTTTTCAGGTCGGAGTATTTATTTTTGATCCATTTAACGCCCTTGTCTCTAGGTAGCCAAAATATAAACCTGAAGCTGTGGATCTATTATCAGAGGCCATCTCTCACAATTGGTCAGAATCGTCGCATTTTCTATTGAGAACTTATCCGATGGGAGTCCTTCGTTGTTCCACTTGGCAATCACGGACCCATCAGTGAGCATATTGATGGGGTCAAGGTCTAGAACTGAGTAAATGAAACCAAGCCTTCGTTATAAGATATTGTCCCTTTTCTCTTTAGGTAATTTGTCCAGTCGTCGTATAAAAGCTGGTTTCGGTAGCTTTTAGAAAATGACCCCAAATAAGAAATGAATGCAGTGACCAAGAGAATATCCCCGGGCAGGGTCTTCTTCTGCAACTCGAAATTTTCGACAGCTTGTGCCCAGCGAACATTCTCAGAGGCCAATCCTCCAACTAGTCTGTTAGCCAGCTCAATAGTTCTAGGATAGTGACCCACGGGGTACTTGTAGGTCATGTCCGCCTCGTTCTGGCATTTTATTTTGGCCGAGGTCGCCTCCTCAAACTGTGCCGTGAGTTTGGACAGGGCAGCCTCCAGCGACGAAATCTTGTTTTGAATGGCGGTGAGCTTAGAGGTGGCGGCCGACAACTCCATGTTGGCCTACAGAACTACAACCCCTCCCACTCACGCGATTTAATTCAATTCTCTTTGGCTCGACGTCACAGAATACTTCATAGAACTTGAGAATGTTGATGACCCACGCGCAAAGTCCCGCTGCTGCCCCCGATTTGAATTTTATAAATTCGGGGTTGAATTCCGTGTTTGCCGTGTAGGGAGCCACAGCCTTGAGACAGTTCTCGTGGATGTGTTCCTTGTCAAAGTTGATTAGCTGGTCCAGGAACTTGTCGACCTTCCCCATCGGCCACACTTTTGCAGCTTTCCAACTCCGATCCTTCGGTATTTTCCCCTCCGGCGCCATCAGACACATCACCGCAGACAAAACATTGGTCACGGCAGGAGGGGGAGACCCAAACGACTTCAACTCCGTCAAATTATTCTGGCATTAGTTCTGGGTAAATATACTTTATTCAGGGTGTTCAGAGCTTCCTCGGCCGCCAGGAGGGCTGGTTCAGCCTTAGCGAGGTCTTGCTCGCAGTCTTGCTGTTTTTTTGCTACTTCGACGGCTATTTTTGAAACTTTTTCTTCCTCAATTGCAGCAACAGCCTTTTCTTTGGAAACCTTTTCGCTTTCCGACCCAACGACTTCAATCAGTTTGTTTGCGTCCTCGTTTTTTATCGCCAATTCGACTTCTTGTGCTTTGAGTTTGGCTTTGAGGTCGTCGACTTGCTGAGTCGTGCTTTTCAGTTTTTCTAGCCCATTCTCCAGTCTCTGCATTTTAGCTTGCAAATCGAGATGGCGGTCTTTGAGCAAAGTCTGGTAGAGTCTGATCTGTTCGAGGAATGATTTGGGAGTAGTGTAGTTGTATCTCCTCTCCTTGTTGTAGTACACTTTGCTCATTTCGTTCACCGAATTATGGACGTAAGACATGAACTGAACACAAGTGACTCGCACTGGATACCTCCGCCACCTGTCCTGCTAATTCCGGGGTCAACAGTTCATCTTCGCTCAAAAATCGCTGACTCACTGAAATCAGAGCCTCCTCAGGCCACTCGTGGAACCAATTGATGCTCGTGCAGTTTACAACTGCTGGGAATTTTCTTGCCCGAATTCTGAGCTTGTTTCCGACTGGGGAAAAGCAGAGGATGACCTGAGTGATATTGACACACCCCTACCTTCAGTAGCCTCCGAACTTTGTCGATAAAATAGTTCCAGCAGTTTTCCCTCGTATCAAGAAGGCCGGATGACTTGCATTCGTTGCGGACCCCAGAAATGGCCATTTCGTACTCGTCGTCTGTGAAGAGGTCGGGGATCTCCCCCGTCGACAACAAGTCGTTGATCAACACGAGGAAATGCTCGTCGGGGATCTGGAATGCCCTCTGCCAGTCTTACTTGCGCGTCGGACATGAGAAACATGGTCTGAACGTTCTTGACCCCACACCGCAAATAGAGCTGGGCAATCTCGCCTTTCAGGTCGTTGATGGAGTACCCCTTCCTCAGAGTGACCTGATAAGTCTCGTATCCACTGATGAAGGCAGCGAGGCGGGACAGACTCTGCTTTCCTGACCCTCCGACGCCAACCAGGAGGCCGTACCCTGCTTATGACTCACAAATTGTTGCCTCGGGGATTTTCTAATATTCTGTTGATTCTGCAGATTTGGAAAATGGCGTCTTCGAACAAGACCAAGTTCATCACCGCGTTCAGTTCGTTGTAATTGTCGAGAGCCTCAGTCAACAACTTTTTCAAAGACTCGATACTCTTGGCCGGCATGTACTTTGCTTCCCCCACTCCCTGTGACATTGGAGGATGAATATACTTGTGCGAAGTGACAGTAGACCAACGGCGATTCAAACAACTCCTCTTCTTTCATGTCCTCAAACGACTTTTTGCACACGTCCGTCGCAGTCTTCTTGAAGAGGGCAATATCAGCCTCGTCCACCATCTTGTCCCCGTACACTCTGTAGGCCTCGTGTAGCAGCAATCTCGTCAGGTCGAGTGGAGACTTGACACAGTCGTTGTCGGCAAACAAGATTCCCCACAGTCAGTACATTGAACATACTTGGAAAATGTTGCTCAAGTCACGCAAATTAAACAAATAATGGAATTTGATGGCCGTTGGGAGGAAGACGGAGGATATTTTGGAATGAAGGTCGAGTGCCCCGTTGATCAACGTCGGAATATATTTCTTGACCGAAGGCTGGAACCCTGATTCCAAATGACAGCTCAGAATCGAGGAATAAATAGTATTCAGAGCCTCCCCAGTCGGAAAGCTCACGGCAAACACGCAAAAATGTCTCTGAAAGTAATAAATGAGACGTCACTTGAAGACGTGGGTTGATTGTGAAACTTCCCGCGTTTGGATTCATACAGGCCACATATTGAGTGTTGTGAACTTCTTTGAGGGTCAGCTTCTGTCTGTCGTACCAATGCCGATAGTCGATGTGTTGTCTCAGCAGTGTGTGTGGCTGGACTGTGAAGTATTTGTCAACCTACACAATTCAAGGATGAACAACACCTCGGGCATGTTCATGTCGTCCACGAAATAAATTAATTTTTTAGACCCAGGGGGCCCGTAATTTCTTCCCGCCTTTTTTTCCAGCGGTTTTTCAAGTATTTTCTGCAGCATCGCGGACGTTGTATAAAAGTTGAAGGGGACGTTGGCAACAAGGTAGTCGTCGGAGAGTTCCTTCAGCTTGTCCTGCATTAGCACGCTCTTTCCGGTCCCCGCGGCCCCCACCAACATGCAGGGAAGGCGGTTTTCCATCAATTTGTCGAGGAACCAGCGGATTCTGATGGTCTCCTGTGTTTGGACTAAAGTCGACTATTCCTATCTCGTTCGTCAAATGTGTGCCTGGAGGGTGGGGTCTGCCTCGAGTTCGAATTTAGGAATCAGCTTGCTCCAAGGCTCAAACTTATGAGTTTTGTTGTCAATGAAGTAGTCGAAGAGGGTGCCGACGGAGGGGAACTTGATTTGCTTGAATTCCGTGATCCACCACTTGGAGAACTCCACTCGGTAGTCCGTGAGCTACAAGTAACCACGCATTCAGACCTGGTCTTGAAACAGACAACTTCCGAACGCCCAAATACACGAAAACACGAAATACATTTCGTAGAGTTCCTTCGAGCAGTCGGGCGGAGTATTTTCAGGAATTAACATGATTTGCAATAGACTGCAAAGCATCTGGAATGGGTTAGACGACTCTGGTCACCTGGACGTGCGCAATGTCGGAAATGGGAGTTATTTTCTTGAATCTTGTCTTCATTGTTTCCAAACAAATTGGGACATATTTGTCGAATAAAATAGTCAGATTTGCCTTTTCTG
The DNA here is from genome assembly GCF_006345805.1 of Octopus sinensis. Classification (NCBI taxonomy): domain Eukaryota; kingdom Metazoa; phylum Mollusca; class Cephalopoda; order Octopoda; family Octopodidae; genus Octopus; species Octopus sinensis. The sequence continues at coordinate 29,703 of NW_021832269.1, read as the reverse complement.
ATTGAATCTCTCTGGCCTCAATCCAGCTGCTGACATATCTAATTAAGCAATGACAATCCATATCATACGGAAACCATCCAACGTCTGCCGGATTAATGTACAGAATCCCTGCACGTGAGACGGTTGCGGGGTTGCCGTTTTTAGATGAGAAATTTCAAAGAGTAGTCGCATGGAGGGAGTCAAAGAGATTCGTTCATTGCTTGCAAGGGTCAAGACCTGGTGGTAGGGATAATTTATTGAGAACTTTGTTGTCGTCCATGACGGTGTTGAGAGACTCAATCCACATTGGATCAATGTCGCTGTCGAGGACTATCCACTTGGGCGCAGTCCCGCTTGCATTGGAGAGGTCACGCATAATCACGGAGAACAGGCCTGCAATTACAGTCATCCACTACCATCTTTCCACTCTCGGGTGGCGGGGTTAATTACTCCGTACAGTTCGTCGTTGGTCACGGCCTTTGGGTTCAAGTCCACAGCGACTCCTTTCTGACCAAGGTTGCGGTAGGTTTTGAGCAGCGTTTTCCAAATCATACTTTTGCCGACCCCCGCGTTGCCAATAATGAACACCGAGTGACGGACTTCCAACAATTCCACCAGTTGGACAACCTTCGGGACTGAATTTTTTAACTACACTTTCAATATGAAATTTTCTTCTGGCTGTAACTTCAAATCGAGGATGGCCTGCCGAATGTTTTTTTCAAAATCTAGGTTCCGCTTTCTGGGCACATCGAGAGCGGGAAACAAATCTCCAATCAGCCCAATAAAAATAGGCAGGTCGTCGGTAACGATTTTAGGAATGTTAAAGTCCCTTAGCGCTCGCATGAGAACCTTGAAATGCACATTTAAGGAAAGTACTTGGTCCTCAGGTCTTTGCAAGTCTGCTCGTTTAAGAGCACCTGCGACGACAAGGACTGACTTGATGGCTCGAAGGCCCCAGTCGTAGTGATCTTGCTTCGAAAGCAACTCTTTACACAACGAGTATAATGTTATAAACTTTCGTGCTAAAAGTCGGGCGTCAGAAAACCCCTCGGCAACCAACATGATCTCACAAATCATTTCAAAGTCTGGAACCACCATGGCACACGGTCTATCCAAATTATAGTTCATCAGCACCTGAAGAGTGCCTTCAGGTTTTCCGGAAGCTCAGTACGTCCAGCATAGCCAGGATTCATCGTAATGAAAATCCCGACAGTGGACTTGAGACCAATTTCCGTCCCCATGAAATTAAAGACTTTCTTCTTATCACGGATGGCATCTTGAATAGTTTTAACCTGAATATTAGACTCTCGATTTGAGAGACCTGCACTGCCACCACGGAGAGAACCTCGACGGATATTCGGTTGAACTCGTCAAAACACCCCCAAGCACCGGACTGTGCCAATCCTTTGTATATGTTACCCACGGACTATAAGTCAGTCTGGTTGTTCTACCTTGTAGTCCATTTGCTCGGAACAGTTAAAGACATAAACCATAATTCCGATGGACTTGCCCAAATCTTTCGTTGTCTCGGTTTTTCCTGTGCCCGCAGGTCCGGCAGGGGCGCCACTCATTATCAAATGAAGTGATTGGGTCAGAGTTATGTAGCAACTGAGAATATTACTCGCAAACACGACCGGTCAGTCAGTGGAGTGATCACCAGCCTTGGAGTGCACCCCAAATACTCGTGCGAATACCTGAAGCCCGCATCACAAATGTTAACAAAACAGTCCTTTTCCGTGTCATCCCACATATGCCGTAGCTGACACAACCAAGTAAAGGCTTGGTTGCTATCAACCTTCAAGTTGAATTGACGTGGATATCACTTTTTGAGAAATCAACTTGGCCACCACATCCCTCGCGTGCACGTCGATCGTGCAAACTGTCATTATTTTCTGTCGCTCATTCGCAGTGAGGTCGCCAATCAACATTCCAATCAGCGAGGAGAGTTGGTTGATTTGCTTCTTATTGTAGTCCTTCAAGGCATTCTCGTAGCCTTCCTCCAGTCTGTCGAAGGCAATGTTCACCTCTGTCGACCACCAGATCTGACTTCCTGTCAACGAGACCTGCCGTAAGCGCACATTCCCACCTGTGCCGGGAAATCCATTATCCACTGGTCTCTCGGCTTCTCTTCGTAGGCGGAAACAGAATCCGTCAGATAATATCGCACTGTACTGCACTGGGTCTCCAAAAGCCTGTTCAGCCAGATTTCGACCTTTATTTTATGAGAAAAGGACAACTTGGCCCGTGCAGTCGCAGGGTTTATCGAATTGCACTTGTTCGCCGTCCTTGGCGATCATCGAGGTGGCCACTTTGGTGTTCTGGCCCTTCTCCTGCGCGAACTCCAACTTGGCCATGCTGTCGAACAACTTGACGAGGTGCTTGCAAACCTACCAATGCTCAGACGGGTTGGAAACCAGTTCCGGCTGGTTTCCGTTGGACAGAATATCAAGCAAATCCGCGGAGGAAACAAAGTAGAAACGCGGAAATGCAAGTCTTTTGGTCTCCAAATACTCGGTAAGCGCCTTTTCGCACACAGACAAGTTCTCCTGCAGTTTTTCCAATCGCTCGTATAATTTAGGTTTGTTGGTAGAGACGATCACATTTTTAGACTGACACATTTCGGCGGCAATTTCCTAACAAATGAAAAATAAAAGGTGCCTTGAATTTCATGTCAATCTCGTCAAAAGTCGTGCTCTCTTCAGGGAGTTGTCTCCGAATGTCCTCAGAGCCAATAAAAATGCTCTCCAAGTGAGACCAAGTCCTCTGCACGTCCATGAAAATCCCAATTGTTTGGTCGGCTGTGGACAAGTTCTTTTGCCAGCGAGTGACTTGTTCGAGGAAATGGGAAATATATTTGGAGGTCAGCATGTTTTGAAGTTGGACCTGTCGATCAGGAGGAGTCGTGGTACCTGGTTCTCTTCCAATACTTCGATGAGTTCGTCATTCGCCTTGATCAGAGTGATTCCTGTGCGGTTGTGAGTCTCTTGTTCAAACTCCATTTGATTCCACGTGCTGTTCAACTCGTTTATTACTTTCTCCATCGCTGTCTCCTTCGTGGCCTTGTCCACAATATTTTTGACTTCGTCCTCAAATTTGTGGAGATTGAGCGACAGCAAGTCTCCCAGGTTGGTTTTCTCGTCCATCACAAAGACGACCTTCGTAGTTTGCATAAGCTGAATCCAGTGGCGCTCTCTTATTGCCGGGTTTTGTAACTCCGACACGGCTCTGAGGGATGTGAGCATATTCTTTATCTCCGTTTCCAAGCCATTGTAGGCGTCCCAAGCTCGGAGTTCCTTGTCCAGTGCTCGGATCTCCTTTGTGTAGCGCTTGCACTCGAGGTCCATCACGTCCACGTTTATTTCGCTCCAGGCCGTCCCCGTCCAACTATCGATACTGCTTCTGACCACACAAATATAGTCCCAAATCATCTTCAGGAGACTTATTTCCTTCCGCGATTGTTTGAGTTGCCGAAAGTCCGTGACACTCACTTCAAAGAGACTGGCGGACACTTGAAGCTGGTTCATTCGGTCTTCCAGGTCACGAATAATAAAGTGGTACTGAGGGCATGACAGGAAGAATTACTTTGTCCAGTAATTCGTAGGGCGTGTCACAGTCGTAGAAGAAGGGTCTTATTTTCCTGAAATTTGCTCGGAATTCGTGCTGCTCGACGTCGAAGGTCGCGATTTTCTTGCGAATATTCGAGACCTCGATGGCCTGGAGTGGAGCGACCTGCTGTTTCTTGACGGAGACCTTCTTGAGGACAGTAGCCCACATTTCGGGCAGTTCCTGGAGTGCTTAGTTGCATTGAACCTCGATTTGTTTGTATACATCGTCTTTGATTTCCTGTTTGTATGACTCGAGCAATTCAATGGACTGCTTCAGTGGCTCGAACATGACATTTGTGTACTCCTCCCTCTCCTTCACGGCCATGAGATGTCCCATGCATTCCACGAGCCCGTCATAGTCCCCTTCCTCGAGGGTGGTAGAGAGCGCGCAGGCTGTCGTCTTGATGAAACTCTCCAACTCGTTCAGACTTGGGATTATCCGCACTGTCCCTACCTGGAAGTGGTGTGGTCTATCAAATGCTGTTTGAAGACGAGACTCCACCGCTTTATAACATTCAGCAAAGAATATTTGAATTTCTTGAGGTCTATTCGAAACCATGAATTTATTATTTCCGTTGTATCCCGCTTCTCCAGTTGCTGGTAAAGATTCTCGTAGTAATCAATCTGGGGAATTGGGTCGTACAATGGGAGACCTGCTCTTTGAATTTGGTTAGTGTTGGCGGGTCCTCCAAGACCGAGAGGTCGGGGACTGAATCGATTTCGTCCTGTGTCAGTACTCTCCCGTACTTGATGAATTGACTCATGAACTCTGTTCTGTCATCAATCCACAAATAGGCGAAGGAGTCGAAACTGTTTCTGAACTCGATGACCTTATTGGAGGCCTCCTCCACTCGTTCAAGGATGAGGAATCGCATTGTGTTGATTTCATTAATTTCCTCGATCTCCGACTACGAGTACTCATGTCGACTTGACCTGATAATCTTCTGCCCCCTCCTTGAGTCGCTTCATGAGGGAGGCCTGTTTGAAAATGTCGGAGATAAGCGAGTCGACATTGTCATACACATTCTGTTCGTCGTCGTTGTCGATTGGTGGCTTGAAAACAATGTTCGACGCCTACTTCTAGTAGACGCCATTTACCTCCAATAACATGTGCGATTCGAAAAATGGGAGTTTCGTATCATTGGTCGACTGGTCGATGATGAATTTGAGAGAACAGTGGACGTTGTTAAAAAAACCTTCGACGATCATCTCGTCAATAAATTCCACATAGGCCAGCCAATTCGCCGAATTCTTATCGGCTTTAAATAACCTCAAATTATCCTTCGAGAATAACCAAGTCCTCTCACCTGGAGCATCTGGTGGATTTGCTCTCCCACCTTTGTCACTTCGTTGTACCGCTTCTGAAATCTCTCGGTTCTGTCATCGAGGTTGATGAGCGAGTCGTTTCTGCCTTCTTTACGCTCTAGTAGTGGGGTAGAGCTCCAAGTTTCAATCAATTTCTTTATCTGGTCGACGTTGTCTTTGGTTTTTTGTATTCGACAGTCGAGGTCGATTATACAATCCTTCCTTTGTTTGGAGAATTCAAGCACGTCTAACAAATGACTGGAAAGTGGTGACCAGGACTATCCCAATTCAACGAGGTTTCGGCTGCTTTGATCTGCTGGTCGAAGGAATTCATTTCATTTTCAATCAAAGACATTTCAATTTCCAAAACTTGTTCTCTGATCTTGTTATAGAGCGCGACAGTCAAGTTCAAGTTGTTCAAATACTCCCTCAGAGTCTCCCCCTTTTCAAAGAGTTCAAAAGCCTTTGCCGGGATGTCCTCCTTGTTCGCGAGTTGCAAGTATTTCACTTCCTTCAGAACTGCAGCCAACTGGATATGAGCAGACAGTCCAACCTGAGGGTCAAAGTTGACTGAGAGCAGACTATTCTCCTCATTTCTAGTGAGTATTGGCTGCTTCAGGTTGAAACTGCAGATCTCCCCAACCTCCGAAAACCATTTCCCATAAACAGTCTCGGAGTATCTGCAGACTTAATATGTAAAGGTGCCTGTCTAATTCGCCCTTCATTTCCTCATATTTCTTGACTACGTGTCTGACGTTGTAAGTGTCAATCAGTCTGCAAAGGATTAAATCTGAGTTGTACGGATTTTCCAATCGGTTAAAGTCGCTCATTGGTTCGCTAATCCGCTGCTTTAGTTCTTCCGCCCATTTGAGAGCACCGGAAACCAAGGGAATGTTTTTGTGGTTCAAACAAATTGTTCCCGACGCCTCCTTTTTTACGTTCTCGTCGAAAATATGTTTGACGTCGTCAATTTCCTTGTCCAGCATTTGCACTATTTTCGTGAATTTTTTGGCGAATTCTTTCTACGAAATAGCACAATTCCCCTACTTTAATGATGGGCCTCTCGATGAAACTGTCAAAGATTGTCATCAAAGAAAAGACCGCCTCCAATCCCGCGCAGTCCTCAAAAGATCGGTTTATGATTGTCCCCAATTTCCTGTCCATGATTTCGATTTGAGTCTTGAATTTAATTTGGTCCTTCACAAAGCCCTGCAGACTTATTTCGACTCAAAGTACGTCCGTGTCCTCCAAATCCATGCAGGAGTACGTGCTCAGAGAAAACATTTTCCACAGATCTTGGAATTCTTCGAGCAGGCGGGTCGTCTGGAGAGACAGCATTTGTCCTTTGTTGCCCCCGACTTCGACTTTCTCCAGTTTTTGATAATCCAGGGCATCTTGCATGACATTCTTTGAATCGCATCGACATTGACTACCTGGACCATTTCAAGTCTCGTTTGGTATTCGTCCAAGTGATCAAATACCAGAAAACTGGAAAACTCCCACTTTTGGACAATCCCCGACTCGGAGAAATACGAATTCAAATTCTGCTTGTGCTCGTCGTAAATCTACAGTGTTTGGTCGCTGTAACAACTTTTTTGAAATAGTTGATCGTTTCGTTGGCTTTCTGCGTTTTGACGATGACTTCGTCGACCTCACCTTTGAGGATCTCCCCAGGCTCGATATATCCGTTGCACTATAAAAACGAGCATAAGCCACACAAGTGTTGCCAGGAAACGCTTAAAAACATGACTGACCAATTGAATGATCAGGTTTGTGATCTGTCGGAGAATGACGATTATTCGGTCGGGTCTGCGGTAGTGGCGGCAATGTCCCCATATCAGACACACACTCTCCATCACTGCAGTCAACAGACGTTGGCAGTTATCGAACTCCGCTTGCTCCAACTCGTCGAGATAGACGTCCAAGGACTTTAAGTGCATCGAAATGTTCACTGCCTCGTCCAGGGCTGATCGAATGTACTCACAAGCCTACCCTCTTCCACCTGGGAGACCATGCATGTCAGCATCGGCAGGAATTCGCTGTTAAAGTTGACGAGAATCGTGGCCATTTTCTGCACTTCGGGTTGACTCAACTGCGCTTATTCCTACCAAACTACCTGATTGTGCAGACAGTCGAGGTTGGCCGCCCGTTCTGACCAAAAGGTGATCTCCGACCGTGGGAGAGGGTACGCTTCCACAGAAAAGATTTGGTCGGACCTTTTTCGAATAACTTGACGGATTTGCTGGTCCCACTCGGCCACCACATTCTCAATCGTTCGAATGGAGTTTCGTTCGCTGACTGATCTAAGGGAATGGCCAGGACCATGAGACCGTGGTTTGGAAGTGGTCGGGGATATCTTGGAGATGGCGGCTGATGGCATGGGGAGCAGGGTCTTCCCTTTCATTTGTCCTGAACTGACCAAAATTTCATTTTTCAAGTCGACAAAATGTTTGCAAATGTCATCGCCCACGACTTTCGGCCATTTTCTGAGATTTTTCTTGTTGACCACAATCGGCAAAAACACCTCATCCACCACAGAGGAGAGTTGGTCGAGGGAGGCAGCAGAGATATCTCCAAACACGAGGTTCGACTTGATTGGCGCGTCCTTTGTGATCGGCTTTCTGCTTTTTTTGATGAAGTAGCAGGCCTTCCCTTTGAATGCAAGAGGCCACTCGTACTGACACGACAGTGCTCCGTTGGGACTGACGAGTGCAATCAGCGCTATGTTCTCGGCGAGGTTGAAAAAGTTCAAAATTGTTTGCTTGTTTCCTTCCACTCCGTAAAACTTTTCGAATTTGTCTTCTCTAATTTTCAGACTTTGGACGATGTAACTGCCGACAAATTTCGATCGGGTATCATCGATATCAAAATCCATGCTCCAAGCCGATTCTAACTCTTCTAGGCAACCGATTTAATATGCTTATAGTTTTTAGGTAAACCATACATAATTATTTAGTGTTATACTAAATCAAATTAATAGTAAATAAACCATTTACTAATTGAACTCAATACCTTTGTTAAATACCTCAGTTTAGACCGTTCTGGAGCAAATAACATTTTGTTTGTTGTGAGGTTATGTTTAGAATATTCCCAACCGACACAAACGCCGAATCTAATCCCAAAACACAGAGTAATATAAATAACAAGTACATAATGATCAAAGGGGACACAACTCAGTAACAAGTTCTCTTTATAAACGTAGTCAGTCGACCTGCCTGTTTTTCCAGGCGGCAATAGAACTGACCCGTGATGGGAATGAGGTGTATTACGTGCGAGACGGCCCCCTCTCCAAACTCCCCCTCGAAGTTGCGGGAATGCACTCCCCCCAACCACTCTTTTTCCGAAGACTTAAATTTTTGTATTAAAATCGAGTGAGTCGAAGCTACCTCCGTCAGACCGACGATTTTATCAAATTTTTGTGCGACCTGCACTGCAATTCGCCCACTCCCGCCGCCCTCATCGTCGAGAACTTGGACTCGCTCGAACCTGTTTGCCAATTAATGAACAATTGACAGTCTCCCGGACAGTCCGGTCAATTCACTCGACTATGTGCACTCCTGCAAGACACGGTTGCCTTTTTGAATAAAAAATGGTGGCTGTTGGTTATTTGATTGGACAGTGACGGGGGGTTTTATTTTTTGTTGTCTTGTGGTGGGGATGGGAGTTTTCTGGGAAAATATTTCGGGACTTTCTGGACGAGTTGTGCGGATGACTGTTTGGGGGAGTACAGACTGGTTTGTGGGGAGGGAGACACGACAATAAAGTATTCAATTGTCGACGGGAAAGTGCATTTGGATGATATTATTTGATACTTTATTCAAATGTGACTAGCAAATGCGTTCTCGATGGCATATGGGCGGGGATCGAAGGCGGGATCCTCGTCCAACAACATTTTGGCTGCCAACATCCCGACGGCAGGTGACAACTGGACTGCCCTGCCGCCCAACCCCCCAACACAGAACAACTGGGGGCACTGCGGGTGTCGTCCAATCAGAGGCCTCGAACTGACATCCTCCAATGAAGTCCATAACTCGGTGACCCGACATTCTTCAAAGACGGGGATCAAGTCGGTCAATTCCTTCCAAACGGGGTGGTCATAAATGTGTGGGCAATCAGGACAGATCATGGACAGACGATAGTTGTTGGCCAAATCGAGCGAGTGGAGGGTGAAGGAGTCGGTTTGGATCACCGGCATTCCCAGAATTGGTCCGCGGGGGCAGTGGATGTTCACATTGAGCACAGTCCTGCCACATCACCCACACATCCCCACCGAGACGACATGGCCACACACTTTTCCGAACAAAACAGATCCCCCACTTCCGGAATGGCCACTCCTGTGGCGTTTATGAACGTGTGTGCCTTGACAGAATATATGCGTCCCTCGGGGGTCATTATCCACGCAATTATTCAACACCAAACCTCCGCAAACCGGGGGATCGCCCTCCCGTTGTCCACCAATTCGTGTTGCACGCTGATCACTCTGCCCGTCGCGAAGATGGCCCCCAACTTCATTGCCTTCTGGCGGTAGGCTCGCGTGAGGGCGGACGGACAGACCACCCCGGAGTGCCCCCTAGCTGGAATAGACACCACTCGTTACAGAGGGCTGCCAATTCAAAGTCGTGTGGAAGTCTCATCCAGGGAAACTGAGCAGAGACACTGTGACTGTCCAGAATCTCGACAGGCAGACCGAATTGGCTGGAATACAACAGGAACACACACTCCTGGAGTTTGTGAGTGTCGACAAGCTGGGAAGCCCCCCGGAGTGTGAGAATGCCCGAGTGGGAGAAGGGGATGAAAGACCGTAGTTTGTTGTCGCACGTGAGCATCATCGAGTGTTGTCGGAGGAAGGCGAGGGAGTACGAAATGAGTTGTAGTTCGTCACTGTCCGCGGCCTCAAACGAGACAATGCCGGGACAGCCTGAACTGAAACTGGACAGTCCCTGGGAATGAGGGGAGGACAAACAGTGAGGTCCTGATCAACGAGGAGAGTGGACATGCTGGCGGAGTGATCCTTCTTGAGGAAGTATGCGAGAGAACTGCCAATCACCCCTCCCCCAACCACCAGGAACTCGACCTCTCGTGGCATCACGAACTCTGGTCTGTCGAGGGGATCTGCTCAGTCAACACACCCAATACTCAGAAGGAATTCGTCCCGCAGCACTTTGAGGACGTTGTGTTTGCTATCCAGACGAGGCATCGATATTGGCAGGGTTTGTTTGTCGTCCCACTTGTTCACGGCCGTCGGGTCCCCCAACACCAGTTTTCCGTGTTTGTATTTTTCCATTCCAAACTTTGTTCGTTTTATTAAGGATTTGGCTGTGTCTGTTGCCATTGCCTTGTCCTTCTCATTGGAACTGCACAGGCGGACCAGACGAAGGGAAGACCTAAGCACGCACACCATGGTCTGCTTTTTTGAAATTTAAATAAATTAATTAAGTATTTATAGACATCGAACGAAGCCAATCCTATGAATGATTTGTAGAGTAACTTTGTAGGCAATTGAGCGAAACGATTTATACTCGTCACAATATTATTTCCAGCAAATTCTTTAATTAAAAATGAAATATCGAATAATTGTTCCAACAAGAAAATTCTTGAAGCACCTTTAAAACTTTTCAATAATCAAAGGGTCTAATTTTTCTCCCGTATTTTTGCAGCATAGCAAGACAGTTACTTTTTCTTTGCTCTGTTTGAAACCAAACGATTGCTCATTGTTTTAAATAAAAAAATTTTTCGTTCTACGTCTGAAAAAAAACTTTCCGCGCAGTTGGAAATGTTTTGTTTTCCATATTCGTCAATTTTAATATTCGATTGAATTGAAAACTCATAAATCGTGGATGTGTCAAACAAGAAGAGGTTAGACTGTAAATCATTTAAATCGCACCATAAATCACCTAAATCTGGGCAAAAACCAACTTTAATTGTCAATCAATACTCCGACCTCAAAACCATTTGCAACTTTTCTTAAATACTTTAATGTACCATTCAATCATGCAATGGATATAATATAATCGAGTTTGTTTATATCTGTTGAAACATCTCATCCGTAATATTTACATTGTCTATCTTAGTAAATGATTTTCAAAAAAATTAAATTACTAAACAGCACGTTATGGTCAGACCGAATAGTACGGGGCAAGATGACTCAAGTAAGTTCAAGTGCGGTTGAGAAGTAGATGAAAGTAGAGTAGAGCCCCCTCTAATCAAATTCCGTTTTGTGATTCACCTGCTCATTTCCACTTGTCTTGCGGCCTCTTTTTGGGGATTCATCACAGATCCCCACGAAGTGACCAGCACTCTCGAACCAGTTGCCTTGCTTCCTCACCCATGCAGCTCCACCAATTGGTCCACGGGTCACCTTTGGTCCCACCTCCCGACTTAATCCACTCATTCTTCCAAATCGGTCTTTTCTACCCAGTCGTCCAACTGTTCAACGCAATGGGCGGCCCCAAGGTTAGACTCACCCAATCTCCCTCAGACCTCCGGATATATCGTGATTCGTGTCACCTGCAGTCTGATCTGTTCCTTCTCCTTTATCCGACTCTACCAATCAGTCCAAAAGACACAGGGCAATGTCGTCTCTATTGTTTACTTGATGTTCCTCGCCTTTGCCCCCCTCGTCTTCCTTTCTGCCGCCGAACTGCTCCCGGAAACGCTTTCAATGGTGGCCTCATTCTTTTTCCTGTCCGCCCTCCTCGACGACCGACTGACGGTTTCCAGGTTTGACTGATTTGTAGAGCGGACTGGTGGGGCTGGGGTTTGCTTCCCTGCTGGGGTGGCCATACACGTGCATCCTCGGGTGAGCATTGGTGGGTGACTAGCAGACTCCCCACCGTGGTGTACAAGATGGTGAATGGGGAGTGTTCACGTGTGGTGACCACTCTCACCAACGTCGTCCTCCTCACCCTATTGGGAGTGTGTATTCCCTCTATTATGGTCGACTACTCTTTCCACGGGAAGGTGGTTATTCCATCCATCAACTATGTATTCCAACACAATATTAAATATGGTATTCGGCATATTCTATATATCAGTGGGGATGCACTTGTACTACTTCAAGAGGGCAGTCCCCATGTTCAACGTGTCTTTGATCCTCTCACTCTTGTCCCTCCCCATTCTGGTCATTCCCTCCCTCATTTTAGATTGTCCACGGAAAGTATTTCCCCAACCTGAGAAACAAGTCCCTGACTCCCCTGTTAGCCACCCCCCTCTTTGGACTCATTTTTCTCACACTTTTCTTCCCCCTTCGAGAAGTGAGGTTTTTGTTTCCCCTCCTGCCCTTCGTCGTGTTTGCTGCATCCGTCACCCTCCTCCAATTACAGGTGCATTAGGAGTAGTTACTTGAGGACCTCGTTGGCCTGTGTGATTCCAAACTCGTCTTCCTTACTTCCAACATGTCCCTCATTGCAGTGGTACTCCACGTTCTACTCGGAGTTGCCCAAATCGCCGGCATTTACTACTGTTGACATATTGCTGTCATTCCCAGCCGGGAGTGCCCCCACTAATGGAGTCATGTCCCTCAACGGCCTCCCCCATTCCCCACTACTCGCACAAATGGGGCATATTCGCTTTTGCATGGAAAACCATCGACACTTTCCCTCCAACTTCATCTTCCCCGCCAACAAGTACTCCTTTTGTGATATTTAAGTTGGACGGTCGTGTTTGCCCCCTCCTCGAGTGTAATCGTGTGGAATATAGTGTAGAGTGCGTGCCATTTCCTGGGTGGGCTGGATTCTTGGGACATCCTGTCGTCGTGTCTGGGCAGTCCTGATTGGTCGGTCTATTTCAATTCGTCGATGACAATATTCGACAAGTCCTCTTACGCCCTTTACAGTAGATCTGATTCCATCCTCCTCACCTACGCACCCTGGTTTGTCAGACACCGTTCTGCCAACTTTCTCATACTTCAGACCACTAATTTTGATCTGGTCGATTAATACTAATCCCCTTTCCTCCCAGTTTATCCCAAAGTAGATATCCGGCAGATTGTCGCCCTTCAACGCGTATAACTTGTTGTGGGGGGTTATCCAGTTAGCTAAGTTACTGAGGTCAGATATTTTGTAGAGATTCTTACTAAAATTCTGAGCAAAACGTGTCTATAATATTGATATGAGACTTAAGAAAAATTCTCCTTCTTTTAAGCCGGAATGGTTGATAGAGTACGTCGAAACCTTAACACCAGATTCAAAAATTCCCCAACATGTGCAACTGGGTGATATTTTTAGTTTTTCCGAAGACTGCGGAGTTGTTTGTAAAATATGTGGCGACGCTAAAGAATCCTCTTATTCATGTTGCTTTAACTGTCTTAAATGAAATTTTGGCTGAATTAGCAGATTTGTGCACAGTTTTCCAAAGAAGCTGTATATCGACCATAGAAGCTGTACAGTTTGCCAGAGCATAAATTTCGAAGCTGAAATCTCAATATTTGGATGGAAATGAAATTTACTGGAGTGACAGTGTGAAGATGTTGTTATCAACAACTGGTTATGGAGATACAAATACAGATGAAATCCTATGCTTTATCGAGCATGTTTATCTGCATTTACAAGAAAGATTTCCAGCTGACGAATTAAGAGAATGGGTAGCATTTGACACTCAAGCAATTCAAAATCAGACAAACTTTGAATTTGGAAAAGAGGAGATAATTAAATTAGCGAAAAAATATGAAAATTTACTCTCTTCAGAAGTCCCACTCATAAAACTGCAGTCGGAATATACAGATCTCAAGTTTATTTTAAAAGAAAAACTGCACTCTGGTGCTTTGAAAACATTTGAAGATGTAATTTACTATATACTAGCGGAGAAAAAATTTTCAGCCACTGCAACATTTGTGGATATTTGTGGCACATTTCAAGCGTCGAGTGCTGATGCTGAACGTGGATTTAGTTTGATGAACTGTATCAAAACTAAACTACGTAATAGACTTGAGATTGACCATTTGGAGATGATCATGCGAATCAAGTTCTATTTAACAAGTGGGAATACAGTGGATCTTGATCGAGTATACAAATTTTGGATACAAAATAAAAACAGAAGAGAATATCCAATTGACTAGACCTATTTTTTTAACCATTGGTTTTTTAATTGTAAAATTTCCCCCCCCAAAAATTTTTTGCACACGTCACTTTATAACGCTGCACAATGCAATGTGCCCAGCGCGCATAGCTACCACTCGCTTAGAGGGAACACTGGTCAAGATGTGCCTTGCGAGAGTACAAGGAGACTCACTAGTGTCGATGTGGGTGGACGTGAAGATGCCCCCGGTTGACCATGCCTATCTCGTTGAGTTCAAGCTCAAGTTGCCTTTATTAAATTTGTTGTAACTGTGATGGTGTGTTGTAATCTAGTCTGAGTCTTGGTTGACAGTCATGCTGGAAACAATAAATAATCCTCCATGTGTTGAGGTAGTCGGAAAAGCAGTAAGGCAGGGCAATGAAAGATTTAAGGTTAACTCGATTATTATTCATACCCATTTTGTTTATTGAGGACATTGAAAAATAATAAAATAACCATAACTATAGGATAGAAAAACATGATTACGTGGAGACGCGTGAAAGCCATAAAAATAGCATGCCTAGTCCTAATAGTTATACTAACACTTGTTTCAGCCTACTTTTTGTTCAAAAAATGGAAGAAATGGGAGGTATATGACATGACTTGATTATAGATGGTTTTGATCCCCGACAAGAACTCAAACGTAGGATTGGTTGTGACATTGTAGTTCGCGGACGACCTGGTTGAACTAATCATTTTGGTAGTGTCGTGTAATCTATTTAAGCACGGACGAAACCGGGAGACAATCAAGGCCAGAATCGCCGCTGTAGTGCAATGTTTAATGTTGTAGTGGAAACGACTGGCTAACAACAATTGATTGAACTATTTAAATATTTTCATAATTATTGACGAGTGATTTAATAATATTCGAGTAGAATCCATTAAAATCGAGATTGGTCTGCAAATGAATTCGCCTGGCCGTGTTGCTGGCGTCAGTCCACAAGTGCTCGAATGCAGTGTACACGAAACACACCTTCTCCACAAAACTCTACAATACCACGTGCCACTCACCGACTGAATGAGTGCCAGTTGGCTGTCCACTCTGCACTCCCCGACCTTCCCCACCTCCTCGACCAGACAGGCCAGATCACAGCAGAGGGAGAATATGTCGGCCAGTCTCCTGTGCGTCTGAGGGTTAGAAAGTGGGACAACAGGACGGGAGAAGAAGAAGGTATCCCGCAGCAGTGCAGACAAGAAGGAGTCCTTCATGTTGTTGAGAGTGCGGAGGTCTCGACAGGACCCTTTTCTGATGGGGGCAGTGAGGTGGTCGAAGTGTTGGTCGATCACGTCCACCTGCGAATGAGGGAAGGCACTGCCTGGATGTAGTACTGCAGGAATGTGAGGAAGAAGAGCATCTGCGACAACAGGAGAGACCACCTCCGCCCAAACACACGCCAACCTCGCTTTATTCCCAGCCACGCACTGTCCAGTTTGCCCCGCGCTCGCCACAGACTCAGCAGAAACTGGAAAATGTCGTCCAGCCTAAGAAATGCAACACAACCACACCGCTCAATGTCCGAATTGGTCAGCACACTCCCCAGTGCCTCCGGGCGGGAGTATTCCAGACTGAACAGTCCTCCCGACAAGACAATGCGGAATCGGCCAATCACTTTTTCGTGCACTCCGAAGGAATATGCGGACAGCCAAAACAATTTATTCAAATCTGAATAATGAGGGGATTGAGTGTGGTCGAGGATGTGCTCCCCCGAGTTGATGAAGTGAATCCACACGTCACCCAGTCCGAACAGGTAAAAGTCTTTGAGGACTTGCAACTCGGCAATGATGTCACACGAGTCAGTCAACACCCTCCATTGCACCTATTATTAGAGGACCCGCCCACCTGGGACACCAGATCACTCATTCTACACAATGTCTCCTCCAATTCGGACACATTGTACTCACCATTGGCCAAACTGGTCAATTCATTGTTCATTTCCTCCTCGAATTGAGTCAGTGGTGTGTTGAGGCGGGCGACGGACACCCCAATGAAGAGAATGGACTCGGCAATGGAGGGAAGGAAGGCGGGGGGGATGGCCTCCAAGTCGAGACGATAGGACTCCCCCTCATAAGGGGTGACTGGAATGACAATAAAGTGAGGAGGGAGGACAGCGTGGACAGTCCACATGCTGACTTGTCTAATAAACACGACATAGACATGGGAGGTGAGTCTAGGGTGAGTGGGGGATGCACTTGTGGAGGAATGTGCGTGAGTGAGGGGGGGACGTCATGGCGAGTGTGTGCAAGTAGTGGAGGAGGCGACAACCAGTGGAGTGGAGTGACTCATTCAGACAGGCATACTCCCCCATCACTGCAGTGCTCACAATGAGGAGTGGCTTGTACTACCAACATATCTCAGCATATAACGTGTCTCATTTGCAGGAGAATGTGGTTGAGTGTCAGCAGGTCGTCATTCACTGCCTGCTGTTCGAGGGACAGCACTGTTCGGGCATAGCACTGCAGTAGTTCGTCCAGGCCGTTTGATAGAGCCTTCCGGTAGGTTGTGTCCCCAATGCCCGGGGAACTGACGAAGGCCGTGACTGTGTTGTACAGTTCGCCAAGACTGCAGAGGGAGTTTAGTTGACTTTCCTCGCCGGGGAAGAGTATTTCTAATCCCTTGTGGACCTGCAACACAAATGGGGTGTGTTACGTGGTAGTGGTCGCCCTCCTTCTCGAATATGTCACTAAAGTGCCCCACCAGCATGTACAACACATCGTGCAACATTCCCTCTCTTTTATATTTTATTAAATTATATTCTCGTAAAACGAATCAAATCAACTTGCACAAACTCCATTTTCTTTTTATGGAAGGAATATTGTCTGGGAATTTGAAAGTGGTAGGAATCGACGACTTGTGTGGCCAGTCCCATTCCCCTTGCCTTGAGGCCACGGTCTGGCAATAACACACACAAACACATTTCTGCTGGTCGATTTGTGGAGAGAATAGATGGGTCCCCGACAAATGGAGAGTGCAGTCCGAACAAAGAGCATGTCCACTCCTTGCCCTCACACTAACTCAGACCTACACGCCCACGAGTGCCGTACGGGGGGTTCATCACCACGCAGTCCACCACCCCCTCCACGGCCGGGACGAACTGACACACGTCGCATTTCACGATTTGGATGGACTCAATGTCAAAGAACTGAATGTTTTGTCGGAATATGCGGAGGGCGTGTTCATCCACGTCCAGTGAGAGGACATGTCTACTTTCCACTCCCTCACTACTTTGCATCGAGGAGACAACAGGCAATGCTCAACATCCCCGTCCCACACCCCAAGTCCGCCATCACCTTGTCGGCCACATCCCCGTAGCCCACCTGGATTGAACTTACGATTTGCGCTGCCATTAGTCCCTACTCCCTTACACGCGAGGTCGGGCGTTGTACAGTACTGCTCCAGTGACACAATCGGGTCCTCAAACGGCTCCACGTCCTCCAGGCACGATCGTAGTTTTTTTACGCTCAGTGACTTTTGTCTTACATTTGTACATACTTGCTACCTGCACTCCATTTACGCACCACGTCGCTCAATCTAAATATTTTATTCAAATGTTTGTCTGGTAGCAAATAAAGGACAGTCTAACAGCTTTTGGAGATTGACTAATCTTCTGTGTTTCGCAGATCAATTCTGTCAAAAAGTAAATTGTTGGGACTTGAATTAATTCGACATTCTCCTTGCAAAACTGCCTTTTCAGTAAACACAAGCCAACTAAACTTTTAACTTGCGTCAAAAAGGCTAGTCATTAACACTGCCCTTATTTTATTAAGGGTCAACTACTAAGTAAGTCAACAACTAATAAATTCGAGCGAGACGTTTTGCCGATGACAGCCAGCAGATCCCTGAATGAGGAAAGTAAATTCTAGGTCCTTGGACAAGAACAAGATGTCCAGTTTCTTTAGGAAGTGAGGGTCCCGAACAGACGCGGAAGTCTCGACAACGATGGCCAAAACCAAAAGTCATCATCAGACTGATATTTCGGCACTTCGAAAGCTCACCTTATAACACAGACCCAGCAAGATTCGTTGATAAAGACTTTGAGAAGGTATCCACACAAGTGGAATCCCACCAAAGGTCTCCCGAATAAACGAGAACAACGTGAGCTTCCGGCCTTTTCCCGTCACCACTCGAGACCCTTAGGCTCAAGGACAAAAAGGGTAGCCGTTTTCGATTGAGTCGAGAATGATTCTGTTAATCGCCGAATGGCGTGGAATACGATCGCTTTTCTGCAAGAGGCATGGAGCCCGTATACTCCATAGTAGATCCGCACCGGCAGGGTGGGACTACAGATCGGAGTGATGCGGAGGCAATGCCAAACGTCGGAGTCAAGTTCCAAATTCGAAGGAAGGCGTTAAGCAGAGCCAGAAAGTTGGCGCTGGCACTAACAATCCAGTCTGTCTGGTTCAGGAGAGCCTAACGAGTCGCATGATCTTACTAAGAATTTATCCATCACGTTGGAGGGACCTTCAGAGGGCTCAAGCCCTTCAAAGCAAAATGCAGAATAATATCAGAGTCCAACGAGATCCGGCGAGTGAATCTTAGGACAAATGGTGACGTCATCTCAAACATGTTCTATACGATCAGGGTAATGTACTATCGCCTGTTAGAGGACTATCAGGGAGTTCGAAAAGGTACAGCCTGTGCAAGGATGAAATACAAAAGTCGCGGGAGGATGACGGAAGATACCACCTAATGTTACTAACGTCGGAGTGCCGACACTACAAAGAAATGGCACAAGGGAAACCATAAACACTGTTTATTGGTAACGCGAACGTGCTATAATGAACTAACAAACAGTAAATGGTTGGGGACTTGACGGCATCGTTCCTCAATATAATCTTGTAGTTTTGACATCTATCAGGACAGTGTTATACCGAGTGTAGTTGTATATCTGCAAAGCACAAATGCAAGTCAACGTAATTTCACGACAGTTTCCACACAATTCATGTGTGATTTGGGTTGTGCCAATTCAACAAATGGTGGATTAGTTGTTCAAAAATGCTGGAAGTGTCGATGCTGGAAAACCCGACGACATTTCTTTTCCCCTTCAACTGATAAATATTAAAGGTTATTCAAAAATATATTAATTGATAATTAGTGATGTTGTATTTTTCTGGGTCGATCGAGACTGCCCTGAAGACAATACGGAAATTCGATTCCCTCCTGATTGTATTCGTAGCAGGCACTCCCCCTCCCCACTCACTCATAGATGACAGTCCTCAGTCCCTACAGATGGAGGAGGCGGTGAACCAACCAGGAATGAGTATGCTCAGCATTGCCAACCACTGCCCCGTCATCAAACTCTATTCGTAGGTGACCAGTCAACATGAGTAGAGTCCCCCCAACACTCGACTTGTCGTCACTCGAATGCATTCCCTCTCTCCACTTTGTTAGCACGAGGGGATGCGTGGGAGTTATCAATGCACACGACGGGGACTGTCCTCTCTTCATGCGCACTGCCCTCTCCTTCGTCAGAGTACTCCTCACTCCTCACTTGTAGACACACTGCCAATCCAGATTCACTCTCACTCCACCAACCCACGACTCCCTTCAGTCCCTCGAGGAGACCAAGTCCCCGTCTGAGGAGAGGAATGTGGTGGCCGTTCGATTCAAGCTACCTGATGGACTGAGTGTTTGCCGTGAATTCAAACGGGGGGACGACTTGAGAAGTGCGGTCGAGTACGTGGAGGGGGTGTGTGGGAGGGAGGTGGTCATTCGTCTTCCTCCCCCCTCCGCCCTTCTCACCAATCGTAGTGGACTCGGCACGTTTGGAGAGGCAATCAAGTCC
Organism: Octopus sinensis; assembly: GCF_006345805.1. NCBI lineage: Eukaryota > Metazoa > Mollusca > Cephalopoda > Octopoda > Octopodidae > Octopus > Octopus sinensis. The sequence goes on along the minus strand of NW_021832269.1, from coordinate 9,977 downwards.
CCTTCAGTTGTTGTGCACGTGTCCTATTTGGGAAACAATTCTATTCGGGGGGGACTGTTGTGGGGAGTGGCTGAGTACGTGATGGGCATTCCCGGGCGGGTGTACAGGACACTCGTCAAGTGGATGTATCCGCAGGAGTGAGTGAGGAATGTCACGCGTAGGGAGGGGAGGGAGAGACCTCACACGTGGAATGGCAATTCGACTGTTTACTACTAGTTGACTCATAACTCGACAATCATTAATAATTAATCACAGCCGAACCCCTTCTCTGCCACCTCGGCCAGATTATACTTTCGATACCGCACAGTATTCCTCAGCAGTGATATAAACGTCCCTTTTCCCAGAACATCGACCTACCCACTCAATCTATAATTCTAACCCTGACCACCAGAGAGGGCGAGGAGTAGTCCAAATGAAACGAGGGGACTAATTTAGTGACGAGAGACCGACAGTGCTGCGTCAGGTCGAGGGACTTGAAGTCGCTGTTGTTCTTCACTTTGGCCACCACATCCACCCCACAGCCCCCCTCGTTCTTCACTGCGAGGGTCAGTTTGTGTTCGATTTGATCCAATTTGGAAGGACACGTCGAGAAGACAGGTTGGAACTTGCAGATGTGACGAGACTGGGCTCTCCTCGATGTCCCCACCTCCTCAAAGATGTGGGTCACCACCGACTCGACTGTCTCGTCCCTGTACAGGTTGAGGGGAGGGAGTACCCATCAATCCGAATGAATGATGTATTCTTCATTCCAATATCCTGAATAACTGCATTTGCTTGTGAAGACGTCGCTTTTTCAAAATAGTCTTCCAGAATGGAGATCGCATCCTTGGCGGCCATTTTCCTGTTGGATGATGTGACCAGTATTCCCTTGCTGTCCCCCACCTTGTCTACTTTGGGCTGCTTGGTCAGTTTGTACAAACGTTTCTTCTTGCTCACCATCACCACAGTTGTCTAAATTGTTATTTAATTAATTCCTCAATCAAAATAAACACAACCATTTTATGCAGTCTTGTAGATGCCTTACATTCCCCATTTGTGCCTAATACAAGTGGAATAGCATTAGTAATTAAAGTCAAGTGCGAGAATGTAACTGCTTGATTTTCTTGACCAAATAATTGCGTTCGTCCACGAAAGGCTCGTCGTCCGACCTCTCAGACTGGAACTTTTCGAGGAAGACGACCAATTTGTCTCTGTTCTGGAGGAGAATGTCGCGGACAGGCTTGGACATGTCGTCGTTGAGGACAAAGAGCTGGAATGAGGGGAAGAGAGACCTTGAACAGCTGGAAGGCCTGGAATGCCACGTTCTTGCCATCGAAACTGAGGTGGTTCATGACGACCTTGAGGTTGGCGGAGGAGTTGATGTATCGCCTGGTGACGGGGAGATACTCCCTGAAGAGGAAAATGTCGTAAATGAACTATGATAGAGAGTGGACACACCTTGAGGATGTGTAGTTTGGAGAGGTAGTTGAGTTGGAGGAGGTCGGCGAGGGTATCCTCGAAGAATCGGTCGTAGTAATTTTGGAGAAAGTCTGAGCCGAGTTGTTTGTGGGTGGTGAAGATGGTCAGGGAATACAGCAAGACTGTACTTTGAGGGTGGCGTGGGCATTCATCATCAGCGACACGTCCCTGTTCTTGGAGTAGTCCAACAACTCAAAGATGAGGTCATTGCACACCAATCCGGCCAGGGACTCGTACTTGACGAACTCCTGCATCAACTGGTAGGACGTCTGGGCCACTTCGGGCACTCCATGTCTGCTCATCAGCCCACTCAAACCCTCTTATCAGCATTCCGAAGATCTGAGGCTTCTTCTCGAGGTACTCCACGCCGGGAATCCTCCCGCCCACCTGTCTGGACAGCACTTTGGCACACACGATCACCACGTCCTTGCGAGCCTGTTCTGGCATTACTACTCCCCCACTTCACTTCGAATTCGATGCTCCCCAGGTTCCTTATCAACAACTCGATCACGTCCTGCAGCAACAACTCGGTCGTGATCTGCACCACCACCTCCCCCACCACCGGCACTGACGAGTCACGAGTCCCCACCAACTGTATTTTTATGTTGTGCAACTGCTTGCTTACTTCCTCCGATATCTACGCTTGTTCTCACTCCTCTCACTTTGTCCGCTCTTTTCGGGGCTTTCTCAAGCGTCTGCAGAGTCGTCGCAAACAGTCTGACAGTCTCGGTCGGCGACTTGAGGGACTTTCCAAACAATGGCATACTCACCACCACGTCCACTTGATAATTACTTAATAATAAAAAACATTTATTCCATTCGACGAAACAATAATTACTCTTTCTATACAAACTCGTCCCCCTGGCGACATTCGCACTAAGACCGATTCCTCCCGGAGGACATCCGCAGAAGTAGAAAGCACTTGACGGCTCTCCAGCTAAACATCAAAAGGAAAATCAGAGAACTCCGCACACTCCTGACTAACCTGAAAACCAACGTGGCCATGATACAAAAACCAAATTAACTCCTAACGATCACATGCCTTCATTCTCCGGCTACAGGCTGGACCGCAAAGCGAATAGGAGGCGATGGTCTGCTTACTTTAATCAGAAACAACTTGAAATACACAGACGTCTCCGCTAAAGTGAGAAATCTTATCGAAAGAGGTGAAGTTTCCAAGTTTATCGGGATCTCAATCTGTACAAATTTAGCTCTCTCGATAAGGCCATCAGCTTCTTCTGAAAGCAAGAGCAATGGCTATACCCAAACGTCAACTTCACGCTGCTTGTAACCGAAGGAGGTCCGGCCTGGCCAAGGACAGAATTAAAACCGAATGTCTCTGATATAATCAGATCAAGAAACAAGGAATTGAGAACTAGTGAACACAGACACATTTGTTTGAAATGTAATCGGATCCTTACAGCTGTGAATTTTAATCATTCCACAGGAGAAGTGTGAAAAGCCATTCGGCACATGGCCAAGTGCGACGCTACCGAACATTCTGAAGAATATGATCAAACAGACGTGAACAACCACATTAATTTCTACGCGAAAACAGCACACAAGGAGCAAAAAATCGGATTCACTTCCCTCAAACAGAAGCCTAAAGAAACGGTCCGAACCTGTCCTCTTCTCAGTAGAGGAGGTGTGGATACCCTGCACTCTACAAAAACGTCGTACTCTCACGGCCCAAACAAAATCCCGGTCATTCTATTAAGAAATCTTGGTGTCGAGGGAGTCACGTTTCTAACGGCTATTTTCAACTATCATTATGGAAAAGCCTCTAACAAGGCCGATACTGAAACTTGGAAGACCAAGAGACGATTCGGCATCTCTCAGGCCATTTTCCTTGTTATGCTCTTAAAATCCTGGAAAGGATGGTTCTTGGAAGAATCGAAGAATTTTTACCCGAAAAGCTTTTCAACACAAATTCAAAAAGGCCAAGACCAGATCTTCATACTTACAGTCATTGACTGAATTCATTTGTACCGTTTTTGCAAGCAAAACGAGGCACCAAAAGACCGTGGTTTGCTCCGTTTACATACACAAAGCCTTCGACTCTGTCTCGAGAAAGCTCTTATCAAGAAAGATATTCCAAACTAAATTTCCGCTGAAACTCGAACTATGGATCACCAACCTCCTAAGTGGACAAAGGGGAAGGGTGTGTCTCGGAGGCCTGAAGTCCACGTCTCGACTCCTGCCCAACAAAGTACCCCAGGGATCCCCCTTATCCCCTGCCCTTTTCAATCTTTTCATGGAAGATCTCCCGTCCTCTCTCGACAATAATGATTTTGTCCTTTCATATGCGGATGACATCGTATTGCCTCACGGGACCGGGACATCCAGAAGGCCTCTGAAAGGCTCCAAGCTAACTTGGATCGGCTCAACCTATGCCTAATTGACAACCGACTCGTGGTAAGGGCTTCGGTCGATTTGAAGTTGAACAATGTGTCCATACCCTTTTACAAAAGTCAAAAGGTTCTAGGGGTAACTCTCGAATGCACCTCTGCTTCTTCCCGCAAGCAGACAACCTTCTTCGTAAATGTGAGAAAAAATGAACGTACTCAGAAGCCTATCCGGTTTATGAACAAACGGTTCCCCCTCGGTAATGACGAATATTTACTGTCAATACTTTGAACCGTCCATTTCCTACGCCTGCAGATCATGGAGACCGCAGTTATCGTGGTCCAACAAAAGGTGAATCGAGGAGGTCTAACAAAGGGCCCACAGATTAACCGAACGTTGGTCGCACGATAACAAAATGTGCTCTCCTCTGGAGGACCTAATCAAGCAGAACTTCAGTTTGTTCAAAAATGCCGCCACAAATGCGGCCAATCACTCGGTGCGATCTTGCGTGGGCTCGTGGAAAGATCACAGATTAAGAATGAGGTCGCTGGTTGAGTACATCGGGATTACGTGACATTTATTCGGTTTTACAGTGGTCTTGGTGTTTAGATAATAATAAATTGAGAAGAGAACTCCACGATATGTGATGGCCCTAATGTAATGCACCACACATCAACCCGGAATAAGATTGTTCCCGACGACAACACCGAAATGAGGTAGTGGGACGCATTCTAGACATCCACGCGCACTGACAGGGCGTACAAACTCGGCGTGGTCGAGAATTTGGGAATAAGAAAGTCTCCCACTTGGTTGTTCAGTAACTTTTGGACAGCTCCAGTTCTTGATTTATGTACAAACAGGCCCTCTGGGAATGCTCGGTTGGTACCACCCATTTGTTAAGTTTTTTAAACAGACTCTGGATTCGTTCTTTTTGTAGATCAGTTTAGCTCTGCTCAGCGATGATCAAATATATCCAATACTTGTGCCGGGAACTTTTGACAGGGATAAAACATAAGACCCGATATTATTACTTCCGACTAGTCAATAAAACATGGACTTTACCAAAGCAGTCGACTTCCGTGATTTTCTTCATGTCCAGCAGTGTTTGGTCGTCCGTGATTGCAGAAACAAACTTAAACAAGTCTGTCGGGACGAGAATTCTTTCGTTCACCCGCCAGTCAATAACTTTTTTGTGCTTAAGGAAATCTCAGACTTTTCACAAGAGGAGACTATGTAATATGAAGAGGCAATTCACATTTTTAAACTGTAGGAAATATGATTTACTGGTCTTTGTTTATTTGGTCGATGACTTTGTCTCCGGTCTTACCAATGTCGGCAGTTGCATCACTCCATCTGGTCTTCTGCAAGTTCATATTTTGTAGACCTGGGGAATACGTCGGCAATATGCAAAATCTATTAAAATTGGCAGTCGTTCTCGACGTCCGCCAGAGGAACGAAGTATCCCATCGCCTAATTTGTCTCTAATAGAGTATTAATAATAGCTTCGTAAGAGAGCTGCATTGCGGTACCAGTTTATGTAACTAGTGAGTTTATTAATATTGAATATTTGTAGCAAGTTTTCCCACGTCGGCAAAACAGATTATATTCATGCCGAAAGCTAAAAATCTCGGCCGATCGGCAATCTTACTTCCTACATTTTGACAAACGTCTTTTTGAAATTAAAATAGTTTAAATAGTCGGTGTCAAGGTAGTTACAATGACGTTGTATGAATTTAGAAACAAGTTCTTCTACATTTGGCTTTATGTTTGTAAGACGAAGGCGTAGATCTCCTTTCTCAGCAACGTCTAAGCGGTTTCGACTTTTGGTAACGAGTTGAGATACAACGCTAAAGCTTCTCTCAATCAAGTAAGAAGTAGGAAAAGCGATAAAAAATAATTTAGCTTTCTCCCTTAACACAGGATATTTTTCAAGAATATCCGCCTGTAGCCAAAAATCTTGATAGGACTTTCATTTGAATGTTGGTTTCAATTCCCAACCATTTTTCAATACAATCCAGTTGACAGGATTCGACGTCGTCAATATCTTGAAAAGGATCTATGATCCAGTCCGGAACTTCTAGTTCGCACAAATCTCTGAAACGCTGCTTCATATCATTTTCAAGAGTGATTAAATGTTCAACATAATTTTCGAGATCGTCTTCAGAAAGTAGGCTTTTAAGATTGTCGAGACGTGGAAATTGGCTTAACTCCTTTCTACCAATATTTCTACAAAACAAGGATAGCATTGAAATAAAAGCAGTAAGCAAAAATGTCTGCTAAATAAGCAACATATGTTTAATAGATTCTAGTTCTGGACCAAGGTAAGAGTTCAAAGATTTGAGGAATTCAACTACAGTGTCGAAGAGAAAGAATATACGTCCCAAACAGTCACCCTTTGTTAGCCACCTTACTTCTGTACGCATTAAAAGTCGTACAAAATCTTCATCATTATCGACACAAACCTGGTAAAAAAAACGTGAATTCATCGAGTTTGATTTAATTTTGTTAATAGAAGAAATAACTGTATTAAGAGAAGAATATAATTGAGCAGTTGTGTTTTAAGCAACTAAATGCTGCCGATGGATCACACAATGAATAGTCAGTACAGTTGGTACGTGCTGTTAAGGATTCCAAATCAAAAGTGCAAGTCCACTTTGGTTGTATAGTTCGACCAGATCTGCTCGCTCGTCATTGTTCTGAATCAGCAGGGCTGAGACCAGAAACGACTCGGACGTCCCAAAACGCTGTTTGGTGACATCACTTATTCAACTTTGGTGACCGCATCGATTGCGTTTACAGTGAGCAGGGGTTTGGATATAGTCAGTGCCACAGCCAGCTGTCCATACTATTTCGGCATATTCGAGGTAAATTCAGACAGGAGGTCCTTTGGGTGAAAGGAATTAAGCATACTGTGTTGGGTTATTTCATTTTCAAGCACGTCTACTGATCACCGAGGGGAGTCACCAAAGTCCTGAAAAATCGAATGTAACTTGACAGTTTCCTCTGTTATGCTGAGACTACTTTTTGGCTTGATGGTTGGAATTGATTTCTTGACTCGGACGGTTAACTCCATTCTGGAATAGTCACCACTCAGTGACCTCTCTCACTGTTTATCCCTTCAAATATAAAAGACATCTGGAACGCTAAAATTCCACAAATTCTTTAAAAAGTTCATTAAAGTGGGTTATTAGAAAATTAGAATTATCAATTATACTGAGACTGTGCTGTTCTGCCTTTTGAACCTTTCGACCAAAAGAGGCCTGAAATGTCTGATGAGTCCCTGGAAATAATGACCTGCCTCACCTGGATAGGCCAGGCCGCGCCATCACCCAAGGCACAGATGGAACGTCCCTCAATCTGCTTGGACAACTCCCAAAGCATGTCAATCTCAGACTCTCGAGCATTCCCCTCAACTGGACTAGTCACAGACAGAATACCAAATCTCCAGATAATCTTATCCATCCAGGTGACTCCTTCCCGACATGGAGTGCACTGCCAATCAAAAAGTGATCGAACCTGTCCACAACTCTCGTGTCTGTAGAACTGGGAGAGTCGGGCAATGCAACGGACAACGTCAGCACTTTTGTTCATGACGATGACTGCAGCCGTGCCCAGCGAGGTCTCTGCCTCCACAAGCCCGTCGAAATCCATGAGAACATGATCGCAAGTGCTTTTGGGGATGAGAGGAGTGGAGGACCCCCCGGGAATGACAGCAAGGAGGTTGTCCCACCCGCCAATGACTCCCCCTGCGTGTTTGTCGATGAGCAGACGCAAAGGAATGGACATTTCTTCTTCGACAGTGCAAGGGTTGTTGATGTGTCCCGAAATGGTGAACAGTTTAGTGCCCCGATTCCTCTCCCTCCCCAAACCAGCGAACCAATCTCCCCCTCGTCGACATATTGTCTGCACATGCGAGAGTTGCAACCAACCGGCACGACTGCAATGCTCTCAACATTGTTGACGGTGGTCGGGCATCCAAACAGACCCACGTCCGCCGGGAAGGGAGGCTTAAGTCTGGGCTTCCCCTGCTTCCCTTCGATCGACTCGATCAACGCCTAGCCATCCCCACGTCCCACCAACCGTCTCTTCCCCGCAAATATACGCGCCCGCTCCTCGATGGACAAACACGTCAAAGTCGAAACCCGTCCCACAGGCGTCCCGTCCAATCAGTCCATCCGCGTAGGCTTCCCCAATCGCTCTTTGCAGGGAGACGGCCTCGTTGTAGAACTCTCCTCGAATATATATATAGGCAGCTCGACATCCCATGGCAGCAGAAGCAATCAGACACCCTTCGATGAGTTTGTGGGGGTCGTGTCTCATTATTTCTCGGTCTTTACATGTCCCCGGTTCCCCCTCGTCCGCGTTTATGCACAAATATTTGGGTCTACCGTCAAGGCACTGACAGGAACCTCCCGTCGTCCGGTTTCACCATGAAACTCCACTTTAGACCCGTCGGAAACCCCGCGCCTCCTCTCCCGCGAAGACCGGATGTTTTGATCTCACCGATGATCCAATCACTCCCTTTTAGCACAATTTCCTTGGTTTTATGCCAATCTCCCTATCGGTCAACCAACTATCTCCAACTCGAGCGAGGGCTCCTTTGAGAGACACGTCGTGCAGGCCGTACAGATTCTGGAATACTCGGTCTTGGTCCTTTAAATTCCCGTGGGTGTGTCTCAACACGTGAGTCAGGATCTTTTTATTGACAACTGAATTGAATTAAGATGATTAACCTGTTCGCACTAACATCAACACTTTGTCATTTACTGATTTAAATATTTCTCACTTTTACAAATACATATTGTAAATAATCGGGAAATCAATTTTTTGAATCAAGGCGCTGCGTCGCTATAAGAGAGGATGCAGTCCCATGGTTGTGCATTTGTTCAATCTAAGCCTGAGAGCGACGGATGTTTTGAGCAGATTGTCGTCGAGGAGAGTGTCAGCGAATGCCGTTGGAAATACGTTTAGGCAGGTACTGCTGTGTCGGTGAGCAGCCAGGAGAATGCAGGCCATACGCCGCTGGTTTAACAGTTTTCAGGCTATCGAAGATACCGGCGCCCAAATTTTGTAAATCTCATACAGATATGTTCAGATTTTCCACAGCTCTCATTTTAATTTTCAAGTTGTGTTTGTTTTGTTGATCACTCACAGCCTTCTTAATAATTTAAAGCGCATAAAGACCGATTCATGACAAGAAGTGCTGTAATAGTCAATGCATTAAACTCACACTTGGAATAGATTTGATTGCAAATCGGAACATTCATTCCGTCTTGATTTTTCTATATGTTTTATGTATTTTTTGGTAGCAACTCCAATATTGCAAATAATTTTGTTTATAAATCAATCAATTTTTTGGGCGGATTTTGCTATGATTTAATCTTCATCGTTGCCCAAACATTCTATATAAGATTCAGATCAGGTGATTGAAAGGTCCAATCAAGAATTGTGTATTTTATAGCGTTTATATATTCAGTGACTCCGAGAGAGGTATGGCATTATCATGCTGATAAATAAGAGCTTACCCATTTTGACGCTGATTACTCCAGATTATTTGACAAAATATTTAAGTATATCGAACTGTTCATTTTTCAATAATGATGAAAAGATTGATCACACCTTTATAAAAGAAACAACCACTGTACTAGACAGAAGACTCAATATTAGACTTCTTATAGCCAGAACCGTTTTCATGGTAAACAATGTTTGGTAGAATAAGATTATGAACATCAAAACATGTTAAACGAGAAAAGAACGATCGTACATTCCTCATAAGAAAAGGATAAAAACTTATTCGGAATTAAAAACCTGGAACTAATGTAATTTTGAAGTAAAAAGAGGCTTATGTTTTGCTAATCTGATCGAAAAACATTTAGTACGGATTTAAAACGCAAGCTTAGACAGGGTAAGAAGGTTTTAGAGGAGGTATAAAAAGCGATTATTGTCGAAAAACATTTTGTACGGATCCCCTGAAAAAACAAGCTCGATTGATATCACACACGTGGAGATCTGAATATTGATGGTTATTATTCAACAAATCTTGTTGAAAATTTTAAGGTTAGGGACTGTTCGATATGCTCTCCGTTGGGGAATCGAGGAGAATAACGCTTAGAGATTTAATTGATAGGTTTTGGAGGATTGGATATTGTTTAGTGGCCAGGGAGGAGTGTTCT
>NW_021832268.1:70000-74578 GCF_006345805.1 Octopus sinensis | reverse complement strand
ATAATCTATATCTATATATATATATATATATATATAATATATATATATATATATATATGAATACACATACACACACATATACACATGCACAAATATGTGTGTGCGTACCTGTGTGCATGCGTATGTATGTATGGTTGTGTGTGATGAGTGTAATGTGTGTATATGCATGCGAGTGTGTAGGTGTATGTGGGTGACAGTGTGCGCGTATGTTTCTATCTATCTATCTGTCTGTCTATATCTATCTATCTATCTATCTATCTATCTATCTATCTATCTATCTATCTATCTATCTATCTATCTATCTATCTATCTATCAAACCACTACTCTGTCTGTTTGTGACCCTGTGACTACATATGGATAACAGGCATGGGCGCGTAGCTAAGAATTACGCCTCGCAATCATGCGATCATCAGAGCATAGGTTCCATCCCGCATCTTGGTGTGTTGTTTATGCCTCTTTTACTATAACCCAAGACCTCCCACAATTTGGGAGTGGAAACTGGACGGACGGAAACTACGTGAAGCCCATTAGAATGGGCTATATCTATAATTCAATAGGCAAAGGCTTGTCACTCTTTGGGTCAGACTGATTCTACATAAAGATGTAGTCGCAGGCGTGGCTGTGTGGTAAGAAGCTTGCTTCCCAATCACATGGTTCTCGGTTCAGTCCCACTGTGACACCTTGGAGAGGTGTCTTCTACAGTAGCCTCGGGTCCACCAAAAGCCTTGTAAGTGGATTTGATAAATGGGAACTGAAAGAAGCCTTTCAGTATAATACATACTTATATATATATATATATATATATATATATATATATATATATATATATATAATATATATAATATATATATATATATATATATATATATATATATATACATACATACATACATACATACATATACACACACACACACCCACACACACGCACACATATATATATAAATATATATGCAGCCATGGTGTGTGGTGTGTGTGTGCGTGTCTATATGTCTGTTTCTGTCCAAAACCACTTGACGACCGGTGTTAGTGTGTTTACGTCTCATGATTTAGCAGATCGGAATTCATCCTTTCGAGGTCGATAAAATAAGTACCAGCTGAACGCTGGGGTCGATGTAATCGACTCATCCCCACCTCCCCCAAGCTACCCCTGCGGCAAAAAATTTGAAATAATGATTTAGCGGATTGGCAAAAGGGACCTATTAAATAAGTACCAGGCTTTAAAAAAAAACAAAAAAACAAATGTACCGGGGTACATTTGACTAAAACAGAAATTTCTTCAAGCCAGTACTCCAGCATGGCTACACAAGTGACCGAAACAAGTAAAAGCTAACAGATGTGTGTGGAATATTCAACCACTTACACAATGATTGAATAAACAGGTGGATCAGTTAATTAAACAGGTGAATATTCATCTGTGAAACCGACGGAGATCCATTTACTGTGCAATATACTGTACACACAAACACGCACACACACACATATCTACATAAATATAGACATATATATACAAACTTACACACCCACGCACACGTGTAATATGTTTGAATGTATGCGTATAGGTGGGAGTGAAATTGTATCACATTATATAACAATTATTGTATAATATATTATATAACACACACACGTACATATATATACATATTTATGTATGTTCTATACACGATGGATGTATAAATAGGTATAAGTTTGTATGTATTTATGTAGCTTCCTTTTTCGCCCATTCTTAGTGTATGTATGCATGTATCTGTGTGTGTGTATATATATACATATATATACATATATATACACATACATATACACACACATATATACATACATACATGCTTATATAAATATGTACATAGGGTTATTTACGGTATATGTTTGTGTGTCTGTGTTTGTTCCTCCTCCCAACATCACTTGACAACCGATGCTGGTGTGTTTACATCCCCGTAACTTAGCAGTTCTGCAAACGAGGCCGATAGAATAAGTAGTAGGCTTACAAAGAATAAGTCTTGGGGTCAATTTACTCGACTAAAGTTGGTGCTCCAGCATGGCCACAGTCAAATGACTGAAACAAGTAAAAGAGTAAAAGAGTATATATATATTATATATATATATACATACATATACATATCTATTTACACACACACATAAGTGTGTATGTGTATTTATAATATATATATATATATATATATATATATATATATATATACATAAATGCATACACACACCACACACACACACATACACATGCACACCGATAGAGAGTGAATATTGAAAGTGAAAGAAAGTAAGAGAGAATGAGTGAATGAATGAGAATCGTTGATGACGCCATTTTCTCCGTTGTATTTCTTAATCGCTCCATTTCTAGATTCGCCTCTCATTTGGTTGCAACTTGTAGTACAACAATCTCCTACTCTTTCTTCCTCTTTCTTCCTCTCTTCGTAGCCATATCTTGCAGCCGTTCAAATAGCACACAAATATATATCTCCATGGAAATCATCACATATCAACGCAACAAGGATATCATTAAGAACATTATTAAGTTTCCCTTTCTTTTCTTTATCATCGTTATTATTATTATATTATATTATGTAATATTATTATATTAATTGTATTCATTATTATTATGTATATTATTAATTGATTATTATTATTATTATTAATTATATGATATATTGTTATTTATATTATTATTATTATTATTATTATTATTATTATTATTATTATTATTATTATTATTAAGATCGTCATTACCACCGTCATTACCATCGTCATTACCATCGTCAACGATAAAATTCTTGTTGTTCTCTTATACTTCGCCTTTGTGGCATCTCAAGAAACAATAATCTATAACTAACTGCTGTAGTGTTTGCAGACGATAAATAACTAGGATTACGATTATGGAATACAATCAACATCATAATCTAAATGTTTCACATGATTAAGTAAGTTTGAGTGTTGGTGGGCTTAACATACTTAACTATGGAAGGATATCGAAGCCGTAATCGACATTTTTCACATGATGGATCAATGTTAAGAAGATTATAAGATTATTCAGCCAAAAATAATGAAATAATGAAATAATAGAATTAATAATGGCACAATGATAAAATAGGAAAATTAATAAAATGTGGAATTTTCATGGTTTCTGGGGTAGCAGATCTGTTGAACAAATGTCGGTAAAAATGCTTTGTCATTATTTTCTGCGGACCTTTACGCTCCGAGTTCAAACATTTCTGTGTTCCCTTTTACCTTTAGCTCTATTGGGGTCGATAAAATAAAGATTCTCTCGAGTACTAGGATAGATTTAAACAACTGTTTCCTTGGAACAAATATCTGGCCATGTGTAGAATAATAATAATAATAATAATAATAATAATAATAATAATAATAATAATAATAACCACCTGCCCTAAGTGTCAGGAAGACACTCGGCAAGGAATGGAAACAAAACTGAAAGACGATAATAATAATAATAATAATAATAATAATAATAATAATAATAATAATAATAATAATAATAAATTCAGAACGTAAAGACAGACGAAATACCGCTAAGCATTTTGCCCAGCGTGCTAAGGTTTCTGCCAGCTTACCACCTTTGCATATACACATATTATAACATATGTAATATAATATAATATAATATAATATAATGTAATATAAGAATTATAATAATCACAACAATAAAAATAACAACAATATTTGGTTTCAAAATTTAGCGCAAGGGGAGAGGTTACATTGAGCTTTCTGCTCCACTTGTACTTATTTTATCGACTCCTAAAACATGACAGGCAAAACCAAACCTCGGTGGAGCTTGAATCCGAACGTAAATCCGGTAGAAATACTGTTAATCATTATGTCCGGCACGATAACGGTTCTGCCAGCTCGCAGCCTTTATAATAATAATAATAATAATAATAGTGATAATAATGGTAATAATAATAATAATAATAATAATGATGATGATAATAATAATAATAATAGTAATAATAATAATAATAACGATGATGATGATGATGATAATAATAATAATAATAATAGTAGTGGTAGTAGTGATGGTGATAATAATAATAATAATAATAATAATAACAAGTACCAGGCAGTGGCTCTCATGGCTTTTGATCTTAACTGATTGGAAGTGTTATCATGTACATTGTTTTGTCTTGGTATAAAAGATGGGCTACAGCAAATATTCTGCTCAATACCACAGATTTGCTTGTCAGTTGTTTGACCTTAACCAGTTGAGCATGTCCCTTAGTGGCTGACGATATGTGCATCTCTGATCATGAGCAGAAGTAGTGGGGGAGCATCATAGCCGTGTGTTGAAAGGAATTCTTGGAGGTTTGGATAATTCACCTTTGGAAACATGGGTCGTTCATTCACATCCTTAAACATCCTCATTCAGGGACCTTTTGAGCGGGATGGGCTACTCAACCTGAAGAAAATTCTAACTGGGCCCCACCTGCAAGGTCATGTGCTGTTTATCTTGATATGAGATCGCCATGTCGCGCACATATGGTTGTGATGCATGTGCCTGGTGTACCTTTATCAGACGGGTAGTCATGATGGGTATATTGGGCTTTGTA
>NW_021832268.1:50000-62500 GCF_006345805.1 Octopus sinensis | reverse complement strand
GAAACGTTAAACCCTCCTTCTTTCCTTAGCGTCCAATAATACTATATTTGTTCCACGTCCTCGCGTTCTTGTGTTTTTTTGTGCTTTCTTGTTTGGATTAACTTATATATATATATATATATATATATATATATATATATATATATATATATATATATATCTGGTGTGTACATATATACATATATAACATATACATATCTATGTATATATATACATATACATATATATGTTCACACGCCATTAATCTGTTCAGTTAACTCATTCTCATAGCATTAATCTTTTATAATACATACGCGTGTTGTGTTGTGTTGTACGCATGCACATGTATATGTATAGGCCGAGGTATATACATATTGCATATGGACATGTATAGGTGCCAGTATAGCAGTGTAGCTAAGACGTACATTAATTTATTGTATGCATACACTACTGATTGTTTTTAAATATACACACCATTAATGTATTGTTTACAAATACACGCACACACACACACACACATACACACCCACACACACACAATTAATATATTGTTTATATAATAATCTCATTGTTACAAACACCGTTGATTAGTTGTGTATAAATACACAAACTGCTAATCTATCGTTTACACATACTGTTTACACGTACACAAAATACTGATAGATTGTGCATACATACACACACCAGCAACGAATTGATTATGAATACACACGCCATTAAAACATTATAAATAAATATATTACTTGTTTCAGTCATTTGACTGCGGCCATGCTGGAGCACCGCCTTTAGTCGAGAAAATCGACCCCGGGACTTATTCTTTGTAAGCCCAGTACTTATTCTATCGGTCTCTTTTGCCGACTCGCTAAGTGACGGGGACGTAAACACACCAGCATCGGTTGTCAAGCGATGTTGGGTGGGGGTGGGGGGACAAACACAGACACACAAAATACATTTACATACATATATATTATATATATATATATATATATATATACGACAGGCTTCTTTCAGTTTCCGTCTACCAAATCCACTCACAAGGCATTGGTCGGCCCGGGGCTATAGCAGAAGACACTTGCCCAAGATACCACGCAGTGGGACTGAACCCATAACCATGTGGTTGGTTAGCAAGCTACTTACCACACAGCCACTCCTGCGCCATTGTTTATAAATAAACAAACACCCCGATTAATAATGCATATACACAATTAACACATTGTACAAACACTACCGGTAGATCGTGTAAACACAGATTATATTTGCACATCGCTGTCACTTATAAACGATTGCACTTTTGAAGTTTCGTTGACTTTTATCAAAAGGAAAACCATTAACGTAAAATAACGTAAAATTAATGTAAAGTATAGAAGCCATCTTAACATGGCTAACCACATACGGGAAGGGGTGTTACTGTAGCTTTATAGCCCCAGGAGATCGTCGTCTCCAGCTGGCTTTAGACACCATTTCAGTGCCCTTGAAGTATTTGCAAAGGGAGGCCATCCCTTCCTATCACTCAGGCTTGCGAGGAAGGGATGGCCTCCCTTTGCAAATACTTCAAGGGCACTGAAATGGTGTCTAAAGCCAGCTGGAGACGACGATCTCCTGGGGCTATAAAGCTACAGTAACACCCCCTCCCCTATGTGGTTAGACATGTTAAGATGGCTTCTATACTTTACATTATCGAGCGATTACTGTTTCAATCTCATTCTGAGATTTAATAATGCAAACGTAAAATTAAGAAACAAGGAAAAACAAAAAAACAGAAAAGAAAAAGAAATGAAAAGAAAGGATTTAATGGAACGAAGGGGGGGGAATCGAATTTAGGGCGTAGTAGTTAAGCTGTGTGGTTAAGGATGTTCGCTTTGCATCCTGTTTAGTTCCAGGTTCGATCCCACGGCGTGACAACAGGCTGATTACTGAAACTAGTCACGGAATAAAGGCGGTAAAAATAATCGCCGTGCCGGATGGACTACTACTACTACTACTACTACTACTACTACTATTACTACTACTACAACTACTGCTGCTGTTACCACCACCACCACCACCACCACCACCATTACTACTACTACTACTACTACTACTACGACTACTACTACTACTACTACTACTACTACTACTACTACTACTAATAATAATAATAATAATAATGATAATAATGGTAGTAATAATTCTGTCCACGATAGGCACAAAGCCCTGAATTTGTTGGGAGGAGGCCAGCCGTTTATATCGAACCCTCACCGCCCAGTACTCATGTAGTACTAATTTCATCTGCTAGTTCTCCGCCTAACTAACATCAACAATAAGGAAGAGAAGAAGAAGAAGAAGAAGGGAGAAGAAGGGAGAAGAAGAAGAAGGAGTTAGGGGAAAAGGAAGAAGAAATAATAATAATAATAAGAAGAAGAAGAAGAAGAAAAAGAACTAATAACAATAATAATAATAATAATAATAATAATAATAATAATAATAAAAGAAGAAGAAGAAGAAGAAAAGAAGAAGAAAAAGAAATAATAATAGATAATAATAATAATAATAATAAGAATAAGAATAATAGATAATAATAAGAAGAGAAGAAGAGGGAGAAGAAGAAGAAGAATAAAAGCGAAGAAAAAAACTAATAACAATAATAATATAATAATAAATAATAATAATAAGAGAAGAAGAAGAAGAGAAGAAGAAGAAAGAAAATAATAATAATAATAATAATAATAATAATAAATAATAATATAAGAAGAGAAGAGAAGAAGAAAGAAAAAGAAGAAAGAAAAAGAACTAATCATAATAATAATAATATAATAATAATAATATAATAATAATAAAATAATAATAATAATAATAATAATAAGAAGAAGAAGAGAGAAGAAGAAGAAAAGGAGTAGAGGAAAAGGAAGAAGAAAAGAAAGGAAAAAGAAATAATAATAATAATAATAATATAATAATAATATAATAATAATAATAAGAAGAAGAGAAGAGAAGAAGAAGAAGAAAAAAAATGGGATGATGAAAAGAAAATGAAAGCAAAGGTATATTGAAAATTATTGCAAGAAAAACAAATGCTTTAAATTTTAAGAAAAGATTTATACAAAATAATTAAAAACCAGTAAATGACAATTAGTTTAGAAAAATCAGCGGAGAGAAAATGGTTGGCGATGCGATAAGCAAACGTCGTGATTTGTCGCTAAAGTTTCCCTCTTGCACGCAAATATTCTCAGTGATTTGTACTTTATTTGAGCAGTTGAAATAAAATATCAAAAATTTATTGAATGTGCGGAAGAAATGAAGCAATGAAATGGAAGTTGTAAATAGCTGCGGACAAATGAGATGATATCTGGACAATTATGTTGGGAACTAAGTAGTTAACCAAACAATCAGAAAGCTTAAAAGAATACAGAAGCATCAAAAACATAAACGAAATGCAAACAATATTAATATGGTAATGCCTAAAGGAAGTAATACTAATACTGTAATGTTGAGAGAAAAAAAATAATAAGCGACAAACTCAACAACAACAAAAAAAAAACGACGAGTTGTTGATGAATAGAATAATAGCTAACAAAAGATGGCTACGGTAGCATTGAATTTGATCAATACATCAACATGAGCAATATGAGAGAATATCTCCAACAACTGGGATATGAAGTACTTAAAGAAATTACAATGGTAAGGATGGAGGAGAGAAGGCCGGGAGGTGAAGGGAGGGAAAAAACGTCTTGTGAAGAATATGATTAAATGAAAGGAACGGATGATAACTATATCTGGTTTGTAAGGGAAATCCTCCGCTAAGAATCAGTTGTATCTGGCGAACTGTCTACATGATTACGAAAAAAAAAAAGAATGAAAATAATAATAGAGAAAGAAAAAATACGATTGGGGAAATATTTGTAAGGAAATGAATATGTTTCAGATGTGTTTAAAGACTGACGGACAAATACTGAAAGAGAACTGAAACGTAAGTGAAATGAATCCAGCGGCAGACAATGAGATGTACAGAATAAAGGTTAGAGTGATCAAGGGAAAGTTAAGACAATTGATTAGCGACATTGTGACAGAGAATATGAAAGAAAAAGAAAAAAAAAACATGAAATCCTGGGCTTTTATGATTATATGAAGTCAAAGTCCTGCTGAAAGATAGGGAATAAATAAGCAAAGATATAATAGAACTACGACATGAATAAAAGGAAAAAAACCCCAGAATCTCTTGTTGAAATATAAAACAGAGAACATTGTATAAATAAAACAACGGCCGATATTGGATGGTGGAGGCTTGTGGCTTAGTGGTTAGGGTGTTGGACTCATGATCGTAAGATTGTGGTTTCGATTCCTGGACCGGGCGACGCGTTGTGCTCTTGAGGCAAAACACTTCATTTCACGCTGCTCCAGTTCGTTCGGCTAGCAAAAGTGAGTTGATCCTGCGACGGACTGGCGTCCCGTCCAGGTGGGGAATATAAACGCCATTGAAATTGGGAAATCGGCCCTTATCAGTCAGAATGATTCAAGAAGGAAACATCTATTTATTTATCATATTGGATAATTCCTGACTTAAATTAGATCAAAATAAACTAGATTTGAGTCTGACAAAGGGATAGATACAATTGTAATGGAGCAAGGAGAAATCTTAAGGGAGTTTTAGGAGGGGGCATAACAAAGACAACTACAGACTTTAACCGAAACACTTGATTTCTCCTTCAATCAAATATAAAATATTGACCCTCATTCGGTTTGCAAGATTCTTGATGTGAACGCGTGTGTTGAAATGTATATTGTTGTAAGTCGGGAGGGTCATTATGCCAATGATAAACACACACACTGTTTTTATTTCACTTCTGTATTATTTATTTTGTCAATTGGTTAAGTAATTAACCAATCAATTGTTTGGTTATCTGTTTGGCCAATAAATCAGTGATTTATGATTGTCAATGTCCAGGAGTAACGAAAGCATGTCCTTGCTGAGGTTGCGAATGGTGACAGAAATCCTTTCGTCGCAGCTCTTTGACAAACCTAACTGATATATTGTTTGACTGAAGAATTAATCCAACAATCGATTAGTTAATTGGTTAAATAGTTGACCAATTGACAAATGAATAATAAAAAAGGTGAAATACAATCAGTGCATGTGTTTATTATTGGCACAATGACCCTCCCGAGATAAAGAAAAGGACATCCTCCCTCAATCATTTTTACAAATACTAAAAGAATGAAAACGATTATTTCTAACCCTGGAAGTCGGAAACAGTTTACCGGAAGTCTGTCGTCGCCATAAACGTTTATTCTTGTTTCCCAGATTTTCAGTTTCTCTCTGTGGGAAGAAACGGCGGCAAAAAGATATACCGTAGGCGTGGATTTGCCTATGGCCAACTCCAACTTGTCAAGGAGTGATCCATATATTTTGCTTCAGACCTTTATATAAAATAAGACTGGGGTGGGGGTCAGGTAATGAGATTGCAACAGATTACCGCCGCTGATACAATTGTAATCTCGATCATAATCGCGACAGCCATCCAGTTTGCTGTCGCCATCTTCCACCAGTTGAAACCTTATTTAGATCAACCATTGGTGTTTAATTTTCTGTTAAGATCTTAAAGAGGAGTTGGATGTGTTCTGTTTGTAGTTTCTTCTTCGACCTTACCACAATTCATTAAATAACCATTGATTCTATTTAACTGGTTAATATTTTTTATTGAATTTGATGGCATAAATGACAAAATCGATTCCATTTATTTGAATTTATGTTGTTGCTTAAGCTTCCTGGCAACTCTGATCCAGCAGTCATTTGATCAAAGATGTTCTAGTCTTTAAAAGATGGAGTGTATATATGGCTATATTCTACACCTACAGCTTGTTCCTTTTCGGATAGTAGAGGAAAACTGAGACTTAAGGAAGATTTGGCTGCTATTTCTAGCATACTGAGTGACCGTAGAGATGCTGTCTCCCTTATTGCAGGTGGTATTATGTAGCTCTGTTTGAGCACTCCTCCACGAAATCAATGATATAATATCGGGAGTCGACCAAATGACTATAAAATTGACTGTTGATGCGCCCATCCACCCATCTCCCAGCATAAGCTACGTCACCTAAGACATCGGAGTTTTATTGTTCTCCCTGTTCAATTATCCGCCATTCCTCTATGTTAAACAGTAGCCATTTTAACTTTGACTCAGTTTCACAAATTTGGTTGAAGATTGGAATCAATTTAATCGTTCTCTGAACTTTGATTGGTACTGTATGTCTTGACAAATAAGTCGAATTTTCAGACCAAAATTAACAGCCAAAAGAGCTAGGCCAACATATACTCCAAGACGACTTTAGAAGATCAAAATATCTATGTGAAAAGCAGCAGATTTCGAAAAATAGTAGCGATGTTTAAATGTTTACACTACAGATCTGCCATGATAGCATATAACAAAAAAATTAGTTAACTGTTAATTCTCTTTATACTTACATTTTTTAATCCATATTGATGTGCGATTATAAGTGTAGATAAAGGCAAATATTAAAAGTCAAATTTGAAATAATTGAACATTATTTCAAATGAAAACTTGATTTTTATTTATTCACGAAATTTCTCATTCCCACAGTGCAAACTCTGATGATCCGATCCATCCCAACTTCGATCATGTCTTGTTTTCTCAATAAAAACTTGTGACCGAAAATACTTACAAAGAAAAAAATCTCTGGTAGAATGGATATTCGGAACAAAGGGTATTGACATATACGATGATTATGGATTAAAAAATTTTTTTTTACCGAAAAAAATCTACTTCGACTTTCATACTACAACGATTTGTATGCCTGAAAATACAGTATTTTAAATTTACCGACTCCCAAATGATAAAAAGGGGTAAGTTATTCTAAACCAAGAATGCATAGTGGCGTCGCTTCGTTCTGCAAAGATGCATTTTATTGGTCGCTCTTCTGATGTAAGATCTTAACTATGCAAGAATTGTAAAAAGACAACCCAATATTAATAGAATATTGAATTCAAACACTAACTACGAAATAACACGTTAGTGAAATGCATAGTATTTAATTACTAACTTGACTTATCGACCACAGAACTATGGAAGTTAAGGAGAACCTACGAATATATCAATAAATTTGGTTACTAAAATATTTTAAAGAAATCAAATTTTGGTTTCAACTTTTTGTACGAAGCCAGCAAGTTTGGGTGGGGTGGGGATAAGACAATTGCCTTGACCCCAGTGCTCAACCTGGTACTATTTTAACGACTCCGAAAGGATGAAAGGTAACGTCGACCTCGGCGGGATTTGAACTCAGAATGTAAAAGAAATGAAATATTAAAACTTATTTACAACTGATTGGTAAAAAAAAAAACAACAACTGTTAAACAAGTTGAATTAAAATGAAATATCAAAAATATATTCCTTCTTAGAAAATTGTAAGTAAAAACAAGACAACAACAGAAAACAGATGTAGACTTGTGACAAACAGATGTAAGACGATAAGCGATAGATATCTAACGATAGATAAGATGTTAAACGATGAATGACAGCATCCTACAATAATACTGAAACACATGACATCTTTGACAATAGGCGACAGCTAGCACATGACAGACGATATACGCTCAATGGAAGATGACAGATGAGAGATATCAGACACCAGCCAATAGGGAGAAGACAGGCGTTCGGCGGTAGCTGACAGACAACAAGTGTTTAAAAACAGATAACGAACGATGGATGACAGATGAAAAATGTTACACAATAGAGAGCAGGCAATGTCAACGATATACGACAGGTAACTGACAACTGGAGAGTGAGAACAGTCAACAAATGGCGGATATAATTAAATCGTGGGTGATTATGATGACAGTCAAAAACGAAGTTGAAGTGGAGAATGATGACGATAACGACGACGATGGCGATGCTGATGATGATGATGGTGATGATGATGATGATCATCATCATCGCAATCATCATCATCATCATTATCACCAAAATCATTTTCATCATCAGTAGCAGCAGCAACTGCATGATAGTGAGGTTAATGAGGATAATGATGGTGATAATGATGACAATGGTGATATTAATGGCGTGGTGATGTACGATAACTTTGATAAAAGTATCCAATAATAATAATAATAATAATAATAATAATAATAATAATAATAATAATAATAATAATAATAATAAGCACTAGGAATGATCAAGAAGGGAACCGAAAATTATATGAGAATGATCCCTGGCTTACCATCCCTGCAAGAAGTGCAAAAGATTGTCTTAGCTGGTACATCACACGTATTGAGAAGAGCATTGTCGATGTGAGAACTATTACTATCCATGTATTTTAATTTAACTTTAAAAAAAAAAAAATGAACGAACTAGTGAGTTTAGTTTAATGGCCTACCAATGTATACTATGAGTTTCTTTGCCCTAGGAGTCGGGAAGACACTCGGCAAGAAATGGAAGCAAATTTGAAAGAAGAGGAAAAAAAAGATAACATAATAATAATATGGTTTCTGATCTTAATTGATTGGAAGTGTTATCATGTACATTGTTTTGGTAAAAAACGATAGGCTACAGCAAATATTCTGCTCAATACCAGATTTGCTTGTCAGCTGTTTGGCCTTAACCAGTTGACCATGTCCCTTAGTAGCTGACGATATGTGCATCTCTGATCACGAGCAGAAGTAGTGGGGGAGTATCAAAGCCGTGTGTTGAAAGGAATTCTTGGAGGTTTGAATAATTCACCTTTGGAAACATGATTGGTTCGTTCAACATCCTTAAACAATCCTTATTCAGGGACCTTTTTGAGTGGGATGGGTTACTCGACCTGAAGAAAATTCTAACTGGGCCCCACCTGCAAGGACATGCGCTGTTTATCTTGATATGAGATCACTTTGTTGCGCACATATGGTTGTGATGCATGTGCCTAGTGTACATAAGACGGGTAGTATATTGGGCTTCGTATATTTTACCCCAGTGTCACTTTGATGACATCCACTGCTCTTTCACTCAATAATAATAATAAAATAATAATAATAATAATAATAATAATAATAATAATAATAATAATAACCGTTCTTTTATAAGCACAAGGCCTGAAATTTGAGGGAGGGGGATTGTCGATTTCAGTGCACAACTGGCACATATTTCATTGACCCCGAAAGGATGAAAGGCAAAATCGACCTCAGCGTCACTTGAACTCACAACGTGAAGACGACCGAAGTACCGCTAAGTATATCGCCCGGCGTGCTGACGTTTCTGCCAGCTCGCTGCCTTAACAACAACAACAACGATAATAATAATAATAATGATGATGATGATGATAATAATAATAATAATAATAATAATAATAATAATAATAATAATAATATATAATAATAATAATAACAATAATAATAATAATAACATAATAATAATAATAATAATAATAATAATCATAATAATAATAATAATAATAATAATAACAATAATAATAATAATAATATATATAATAATAATAATAATAATAATAATAATAATAATAATAATAATAATAATAATAATAACTGTAACACCAACAACAAGAACAGCAATAAAACGCCGTACCAAAGTAATCTTCCTGGAATGATTCTTCGAATTTTCGGTAACCAGGGATGACTTTTTCCAAACACTTGACGCTTAGGGATGCGATTGCCATAGCTCCATGAAACCATCCTCTTCCGCGCCACAGCACCCAAGGAAACGGCCACTGGCACGTGCCGCCGACACCTGTAAACGTGGGATTTTCATCGATCTCCTGTAATGCAAATAAAACAACTAAAATCAATGATTATCATGATGATGATGATGATGATGATGATGATGACGACGACGGCGATGATGATCATAATGACGATATCGATGACGAAGATGATTATGATGAAAAAGAGATTATGAATATGATGGTAACGATGACGACGACGATGATGATGATGATGATAGTAGGTGTACAGTGGCTTAATATGAGTGGGATGCCAAGGAGGCGAGCTGGCAGAAACGTTAGCACGCCGGGCGAAATGCATAGCCGTATTTCGTCTGCCGTTACGTTCTGAGTTCAAATTCCGCCGAGGTCGACTCGACTTAATCCGTTTGTCTGTCCTTGTTTGTTCCCTCTGTGTTTAGCACCTTGTGGGTAGTAAAGAAATAGGTATTTCGTGTACCGTTACGTTCGGAGTTCAAACTCCGCTCAGGTCGACTTTGCCTTTCATCCCTTCGGGCTCAATAAATTAAATACCAGTTGTGTACTGGGTCGATCTAATGGATTGGCCCCATCCCTCAAAATTTCAGTTCTTGTGTTTATAGTAAAAACAGATGAGTGGGGTGTTCTTTACATGTTCTTCCTTTCCGTTTATTCTTTATTTATTTCAATCATTTTGACTGCGGCCATTTAGTCGAACAAATCGACCCCAGTACTTATTCCATTGGTCTCTTTTTTACTGAACCACTAAGTGATGGGGACTTAAACAGACCAAAATTGGGTGCCAAGCGATGATGGAAGGACCACATAAATAACAAATGCATATATATATATATATATATATATATATATAATATATATATATATATATATATATATACATATATGTATGTAAGACTTTCAATTCCTGAGCGTTATACTAATACATCTGTTGTTTTGTACACCACCTGTTTTCATCTTTTGTTTTTTTCGTGAACTCTCCCTATATATATATATTATATATATATATATACATATATGTATGTAAGACTTTCAATTCCTGAGCGTTATACTAATACATCTGTTTGTTTTGTACACCACCTGTTTTCATCTTTTGTTTTTTTCGTGAACTCTCCCTATATATATATATATATATATATATATATATACTAAGCAATAAGGGTTTAGCAACGAATTGCCTTACCACATACCGAATTTAGAAATAGCAGTCAAAGAGTTATAGCTATTTCTTCTACTAAAAAGGGAGATCTCAGTAAAAACAGCAATTGGAAGGCAGACACAAACAGGTAAGAGAGAATGAATTGACGGCAATCTATCATACAATTTTAAGTTATCTACGATACATATATATATATATATATATAATATATATATATATATATATATATATATATATATATATATATATACTAAGCAATAAGGGTTTAGCAACGAATTGCCTTACCACATACCGAATTTAGAAATAGCAGTCAAAGGGTTATAGCTATTTCTTCTACTAAAAAGGGAGATCTCAGTAAAAACAGCATTTGGAAGGCAGACACAAACAGGTAAGAGAGAAAGAATTGACTGCAATCTATCATACATTTTTTTAGTTATCCACGGACGTACGTTCGAAATCAAGTTTTTAGGAAAGCATAAGAATTAAATATTAAATATTAAATAATTCTATCTTACCGAAACTTCTTTCTCTTCAGCGTAGAATACTATAATCATAAATGATTATATATTGAATTTTGAGATACCAGAAGGCACCAACTCAACTCAGTATCAGAGCGAGCTAGAATCCGCAACTGGTATCACATATATGTATATGAAGGGATTCTTTCAGTTTCCATCTACAAAATCCACTCGCAAGGTTTTGGTCAGCCAGAGGCTATAGTTGAGGAACTTTCCCAAGGTGCCACGCAGTGGGACTCAACCCTGAACCATGTGGTGGGAAGCTAGCTTCTTCTCACACTGCCACTCCTGCGCCTTTGTCTCTATTTCCGTCTGACGATAAGAATTTTATGATTTTGTGTTCTTTTTATCTAATTCTTTTTATAATATTCTCTTTTACTCTTTTACTTGTTTCACTCATTTGACTGCGGCCATGCTGGAGCACCGCTTTTAGTCGAGCAAATCGACCCCGGCACTTATTCTATCGGTCTCTTTTGCCGAACCGCTAGATTACAGGGACGTAAACACACCAGCATCGGTTGTCAAGCAATGCTAGGGGGACAAACACAGACACACAAACACATACACACACACACACACACACACACACACACACATATATATATATATATATATATATATGCGACAGGCTTCTTTCAGTTTCCGTCTACCAAATCCACTCACAAGGCATTGGTCGGCCCGGGGCTATAGCAGAAGACACTTGCCCAAGATGGCACGCAGTGGGACTGAACCCGGAACCATGTGGTCGGTTAGCAAGCTACTTTCCACACAGCCACTCCTGCGCCTATCATAATAATTCCTAATCATAACTGCGTACCTCCCTTTGCCCACCCCTGTATATAACAGCCATGAAACAAACCAAATTTCCACATTCATTACAGCCACAAATCACTACGAGTGCAGCTCATTTGTCGGCGGCCATTGTACTACAGCTTCTTTCATCTGAAACAGCCTACAGCCGTTTCCTTTCGCTGACTAAATCAACTTCGAAAAGTTTCGCAAAATTTGAAAACCTGGGAAGATGCGCAACTTGCCACCAGCCATTTTGCAGCTTCATCTGTTATTGCTGCCAGCCATTCTACATGTTATGTACGCCATGTATCTATAATTAAAGATTCTTCACTTGTTACAATAAAATAAAGTCGAACTCAACTACGAAAGGAATATTA
>NW_021832268.1:40000-45000 GCF_006345805.1 Octopus sinensis | reverse complement strand
AGCTCGCTGCCTTAAGATTAAGTATTTAATATATGCGTGTGTCTGTGCGCATATATATATGTCTCTGTGTGTGTGTGTGTGTGTGTGTGTGTGTGTGTGTGTGTGTGAGAGAGAGAGAGAGAGAGTATTTGTGTTTGTCCCACACTACTGCTTGACAACCGGAATTGGTTTGTTTACGTCTTCGAAACTTTGCGGTTCGGCAAATGAGACCTATAGAACCAGCATGAGACTTAAATAAACACTGAGTTAGATTAGTTTGACTAAACCCCTTCAGGACGGTGCCCCTGCTTGGCCGCAGTCCAAAAACTGTAACAAATAGAAGAACATTGTACATTTTCATTCCCTAGGTTCCACGCTCTTACAAAACTGTTGCTGCTCTCATTCGTTTATCTTCCACTGTGATATTTCTTGATATATTTTTTAAAGTATTGTTTCAAAGAATTTATTCCAATGGAATTGTATTTTTGCAACGAAATGAATCCCTTTTTATTAGAATCAATTTGTTAAAAAAAAAAAAAATCTTGATTTTCCAAAATCTTTCAATTTCTTGACATTATTATATATCAGCTGACAAATATTACTTTTTCTTTCATTTTTTTTTTTCACTTTTCCACAGAATAAAGATGGTTGTTTTATTGTCAATTCTTTGGTTAAATTTTCATTTTAGATATAAAATAGATTTTTATTTAGCAACGTATTCTTACCAGAAAAAAACAAAAAAAAACAATATTAAATTAAAAAAAATCAAATTTAGAAAGAAAGAAAGAAAAAACAGAACTACGTCACCAAAGAAACGAAGAAAAGGAAAAGGGGGGGTGTCAACAGAAAATGTAGTAGTAGTAGTAGTAGTAGTAGTAGTAGTAGTAATAGGAGAAGTAAGTATATATATTATTCCATATATTCGATGTTTTCATCGCGTGGGTGAAAGCTGACATTGTCTTGAATTCCTCTTCACTAGGAATTGCTATGGAGACAAAATAAATCCCCCCTTGAGGGTATTTATGTTTGGTTGAACATCTGGAAAACATGTTCTTGGATTGTCTTTTAATTTTGGCTACTATTTTTTGCTTTTAATTATCTCATTATTTATAATTTGAGGAATTCTTTCGATTGATCCAAGTTGTTTTGACTTTTGCGTGGACAGATTTCATTCACGTTCTTGTAGTTATCTGAGAATCTACTTATTTTTATTTTCGGTGTTTAGCCCTGGGCCTCTTCTGCTTCAGTTGTCCCCTCAAAAGCCTATCTTCGCCGAACGACGGAAGGTATTCCACAGATGCATCTTCCTAGTAATAACAATCCTCATGGGGGGTGGGGAGCACACAGCACAATGGTGAACAGTATCGGTGTTGTGTGTCAAATCTAAAGATGTACTCTCTCCTTCAGTTTATCTTATTCTGTGTCAAAATTTGAAACTAGTGATGAAATCACTCCGTCGGTTACGACGACGAGGGTTCCGGTTGATCCGATCAACGGAACAGCCTGCGCGTGAAATTAACGTGTAAGTGGCTGAGCACTCCACAGACACGTGTACCCTTAACGTAGTGCTCGGGGATATTCAGCGTAACACAGAAAGTGACAAGGCCGGCCCTTTTGAAATACAGGTACAACAGAAACAGGAAGTAAGAATGAGAGAAAGTTGTGATGAAAGAGTACAGCAGGGATCACCACCATCCCCTGCCGGAGCCTCGTGGAGCTTTAGGTGTTTTCGCTCAATAAACACTCACAACGCCCGGTCTGGGAATTTGAAACTAGTATTTCTGTTCTGTTAAAGGCTGTGAGCTTGGCAGAATGGTTAGCACATTGGACAAACCAGCATTTCGTCGGTTTTCACGTTCTGACTTCAAACTCCCCCGTTCATCTCTTTCGGGGTCGATAAAATAAAGTACCAGCTGAACACTGGGGGAGGGGCGATGTAAACCCTAATCGACTCTCTCCCTCCTGCTGGCCTTGTGCCAATACTTGAAACCAATATTTTGTTTTGTTCTGTAGTAGTCTGTGAGTGGAGGGCAGTGCACATCCTGCTCTGATGTATAGTTATTTGTCTTGTTTTTTTTATATAGTACTTATTTTTGTGGATTGTTGAGGAGAGTCTGGACTGGATTGGTTTGATCCAGTGTTTTTCAGCCATTTTTCCTTATTGACCTTTTTTGGTTCCTATGTTACTCAGATGCCCCCCACCACAGCTATCTGATGTTTTTAAACAAACATATATTTTCTATGATTTAACATTATCAGGGTCTATATAAAATAAAATGTGAGGGCGCATGGCCTAGTGGTTTGGGTGTTGCGCTCATGATCGCCAGATCGTCATTTCAATTCCTAGATCGGGTGGTGCGTTGTGGTTTTTGTTTAACAAAACATTTCATCTCTCGTTGCTCGGCAATCATTTCGATACCTGACGCGTGGCACACCGTACACACCCCTTCAGGCAACGTTGATTTGATGGAGAGAGTGGGCTAATGTACGGCACGAACTTTTGATCACTATAAACAAATCATTTGTGCAGGTCGTTCGGTAAAAAAAAATGAACGCTCATACGTCATCTTCTACGAGGGAGTCCATCATTTAAAAAAATGTTAAAATAGTATATCGTTGAAGTATAAGCAATTTTTTGCAGATAAATTTCAACAAAAAAGCCTTTTATAAACCCCCAAGCGTACATGAACTCCGTTTGAGAACCACTGCTATTATAGTGTAGTGGCTAACAGCGACACACTTCGTTCAGACATTGCTTTGTGCTGTTTTAAAAGATGGCGTAGAATATATCTTGTTAGGACACATAGCGGAGAATGGGATAAAAACATTTCCTGATTTTGATGGTGGCTCGAATGACGCGTGTACTTTTTTGAAACTTTCTAAAGAAAACACATCCCATTTAGGTTGGATGTGCTAATTAATATTCATCACAAAGTCTGATTCTCTCGCTAATGGCTAATGCATCAGATTTTATTTTTGTTCCAATGACCGAGGTGTAATCCTTTGTATTGAAATATTTTCATTGTGTTTCGAGATAACATCCGCCATTTGTGTTTTGTTTCTGGTGCATTCATTGAAACCAATGAAAGCAACAGAAAACGATTATGTTTATGCCATCGGCACTTCTCGACTTTCTGTGGTTATTCTGAAATACAGTTGCTTATGTGTTTTAGTTTTCTTTTTGGCTTACCCCAACCGTGCCCACCACCCATCACCCATCATTAGTTCATGGTTCTCCAGTGCTATTTTAACTATACAAATCAGAGGAATACATTTTATACCAATGGATATTAAACGAATCCTAACACAGTATACTTCATTTGTATAGTCCCACAACGGGGCTTTATTGTGTAGGAAGACTTCAGACATATGGATATCACTGTCATACACGCGTGTCAGTGCCCCACGCGGGTGCTCGTGATTATGTTTTGGTAAATAATTTTTGGCGTTGGAAGGATTCTATTCTGTGCAGTGACAGAGTGAAGCATCCACTACGAATGAATAGAGATACATATATATAGATAGACGAGGCGGTGTGCGTATGTGTGTGATACATACACACACACACACATACACACACACTCATACATACACACATACATATACTTTTAGCTTTATTTTTTGTTTGTTTCAATCATTAGACTTTGGCCATGCTGGGGCACCACTTTGGAGGATTTTTAGTCGAACGAATCAACCACAGGACTTTTTCTTAAAAGCATGGTAATAATTCTATCGGTTCTTTTTGACGAACCGCTAGTTTACGGATACGTAAAGAAGCCAACACCAGATGTCATGCGGCGGGGGGGACATAGACAAAAGAACACACAAACATACACACACACACACGCACACACACATACACACACACGCGCGCGCACACATATACACAAATGATACTTGAAGAATTTGATGAGAGATTGACCAGAGAGGAAAGTCTTTGTCTCTAGACCTTTCAGACGCGTCCACCATACACATTCTTTCGCCATAGCCAAGTACGATGAAAAGGGCTCTTCCTTCCCGTTTCAAGGAAGGAGGCACGACAATATTCACGATAGACTCGGTTGATAAACCGACTCGTCCCACACGCGATGGCAGTCGTTCGACATAGGCCACAGGTCGGAAATGATTGAACATAAGTATATATATACATATACACACACACACACACATATATATATATATATATTATATATATATATATATATATATATATATATATACATACATATATATATATACATATATATATACATATACATATATATATATATATAATATATATATATATATATATATATTAATTTATATATAGAGGGCATTATACATACATGCCAGAAGGCATTATACATACAAGCCACACGCTAAGAGGGACAATTAGTCATTTCTACCAAAATTATTACTAATCCCACCGAATGCAATTTTTCAAAGTAAGACATTTAAAAAATTATAGACCTGTATCACAGTGATTTCGGTGGGATTAGTAATATTTTTGGTAGAAATGACTAATTGTCCCTCTTAGCGTGTGGCTTGTATGTATAATGCCTTCTGGCATGTATGTATAATGCCCTCTATATATAAATTAATATGTTCAATAAGAAATAATTATTTTCGAAATTTTTTCTCTTATGAGGTTTCCACGCTATCTACCTGACAATTTCTTGTTAAGTTTTCCTTATTAAGTAGTTGTCCTTAATTGCTATATATATATATATATGTATAAATATTTTAAATAAGCAACAAGGATATCCAGAGGTATTGCAGTACGATCATTACATCAATTTAAATTGATGTAATGATTTCATTGTTCAATTAAATGGAGTTGCATGAAACGATCCTACTGCATTACCTCTGGATATCCTTGTTGATAATTTTAATTTTAATCACCTTACTTTGAAATTGCATGGATAATACCATACTAAATTCTGGTGCCTCAACTTAAGTAGCATATTCATCTGAATCTCTCTCTCTCCTCTCTCTCTCTCTCTCTATATATATATATATATATATATATATATATATAT
>NW_021832268.1:30000-37500 GCF_006345805.1 Octopus sinensis | reverse complement strand
GTTGTTGTCTGCATTTTTCTGTCAGTGTAAGAAGCTCTGTGTGTTTGAAAAGATTTGTTTGTTTGTTTACTCGTTTAGGGTCTTGTTTACGCTATGCTTTGTTATTATAAAAAAATGACTTCGAACAGAAAGCTGTGGTTAGTCAGCTTTTTTTTTTTTACAATCCTTATATGGGAAAGCTGTCTTGAAACAAAATGTTGATCTTCTTTATAAATTATTTTGTAATATCAGTTTTACAAAATGGCGTTGTCGGGGAAAGAGTGCACGGAGATAAATGGACAGAAAAGAAGGCGAGAAGAAAAAAAAAGGGGCAATTTCTCCCTCACATTAACCGAAGACAGCTCTCCATTCAAGATCACATTTCGAGAAAGAGTTAAATAATAATAATAACATAACCACTACCACAGCCCCTCTGGTTCCTGCGGGCTAAAGCAGCAACAACGACAACAAAACGCCTTCAATGCCACCGTCACCATCACTTGTAATAGCAAGACAATGATCTTGACATATATATGGATGCTATGGAAGTGAAAACAAGCAGAAACATTGTAGAGGCATCCAACACCAGTAATACCATTTCTACCACCTCCACCGCCGCCGCCGCCGCCGCCGCCGCCGCCGCCGCCGCCACCGCCGCCGCCACCACCAACACCATCACCACCACCACACTATCACTACCAACATCACAAGTCCCACCACCACTTCTACCACCACCACCGCCGCCACCATCACACCCCACCACCACTACCACACTATCATTACCAGCACCACAAGTATGGTTGCTGTTTGACAACCGGAAAATGGCTCGCAAACTTGCGAGTCAGCCCTTAGAGGGCAACGAAATTCTGTTCCTCCGGTCGTACTGCGGGAGGAAATTAATAAGAGCCTGGGTATGTGGGTTACCCCTAGGCACCATGGTGGGTTGGATTAAAGATGCCATCCGACGAGGACTGGGGGATAGCGGGCCCAGGCTCTTAAATGTAAGGGTATTACCGTCGGTCGATTGGGAAGGGTCAAAAGCGATTTTGACCCTGTGGACCTCCATCGGCCGCAACAGATCTGGTTTTTTTAGATTTTTTAAAAATGGCTCACTGAAGCCTCCTCAACCCAAAAAGGATTAAAAAGGAAGAAGGCGGGCAACGATTGTTGCCCGCCGAAGGACCCTAAGGCTTCGGGAGGTGGGGGAGAGACTCCGGACAAAGCGGAAGAGCTCCACTCTCCCGAAGTCAGGAAGAAAAGAAAAAAAAGAAAGAAGAACGGGTCATCGCAGGGGGGAGATGATGTGCCGTCTGCATGTCCCGAAGTTGTGCCACCCACGGTGGAAGAAACGACCCCACCCATAAAGATGATGAATTAATTATCTTTTTCTACATGGGCGGGGATGTGGAAAAATAGTAGAAGAACATAAAGAGACAGTAGATATGCCCTTCACATGGGATCCCGAATGGCCTCCGCAGATAGCTGTGGAGGTCAGTTTATAATCTCAATTGTGTGTTTTAAAAAAGAATGTTAAGTAAGAGGATTTAGTGCCTCCTTGTAAGAGGTTTGAAACCGCATATTGATTTAAAAAAAAAAGAAAATATGTTATCGAGAAAAATCCAATCGGCGGGTGTTGGGTTTCGTCTCTCATTTATTCATTTTATTTCATTTTCATTCAGCAATGTGTTTGTCCAATCCGCAAAGCTACATAATCTTTGTACTGTCTATATGACAAATTTTATGAAAGAAAGTAGCTTCCGGGTTCAGTCCCACTGCATGGCAACTTTTGGGAAGTGTCTTCTACTATAGGCTCGGGCCGACCAAAGCCTTGTGAGTCGATTTGGTAGACGGAAACTGAAAGAAGCCCGTCGTATATATGTGTATGTATGTGTCTGTGTTTGTCCTCCCCCAACATCACTTGAGAACCGATGCTGGTGTGTTTACGTCCCTGTAACTTAGCGGTTCCGCAAAAGAAACCGATAGAATAAGTACTAGGCTTACAAAGAATAAGTCCTGGGGTCGATTTTCTCAACTAAAAGCGGTGCTCCAGCATGGCCGCAGTCAAATGACTGAAACAAGTGAAAGAGTAAAAGAGATTATATATTATATATATGTCATATATATATATATATATATATATATATATATATATATATAAGATATATATTATATATATTAAATATATATGTATATATGCATATATACGAATAACCATGCGTACACACACGCACAAACAGATACACACACACACGCACACGTGTGTGTGTGTGTGTGTGTGTGTGTTGTGTAAAGCTATCAAGAAGTCTTCTGTAAGAAAAATTACTGAAACACAGTTGAAATTCTCACAGTGAAGAAAATATCGCATAGTTTTACTATTTTATGCTAGCTGCTCTCTTTGTGTTTTCGACGACCACACAGAGAGCTTTTCAAAAACTTTGAAATGAAGGAAAGTTTTTGAAAAGAACTGTTTGGTTTGTGGTTGGAAATTTCAAGATGAAAAGATAAACAACAGAACAATACCATATGCTTTATTCTCTGTATTCTTAAGTTTTCTGCTGCATCATTCATACTTACACACATACACACCCACACATACATACAAACATACGCAATATATATATATAAATATATATATATACAAATACATAACTATATATATATATATATACATAAATATATATGTATATATGTATATATGTATATACATATACATAATATATATGTATATATGTATGTATATATATATATACAAATACATAACTATATATATATATATATATATATATATATATATATATATATACATAAATATATATGTATATATGTATATATGTATATATATATATATATATATATTATATACACATAAATATATATGTATATATGTATGTATATATATATATATATATACAAAATATACATGTGTATATATATACATATATATATATATATAATATATATAATATATATATATATAATATTATATCCTGCTTCCATCTCCTGAGCGCCTATTAATAATAATACTGTAATTGTTCCTGTTGTTGTTGTTTTTTGTTTCCCTTTTGGATTAAATATTATATATATAGATATATATATATATATAATATATATATATATATATATTTATGTATGCATGTACACTCACACACACAAGGTCCGATCAATAAGTATTCGGACTGTTTCCAGAGCAACGAAGCTGAAGAACGTAGAGTGAAGCCGCTTGGTATATGTTGACTTTGAACTCTACTCTTAATGCACACTAATTGTTAACGTTCTCGCTCACTTCCGCTGTTTACAATAGTGTTTCGATAGAAGGTATGTAGCATGTGAGCGTCGCATTGACCATTACAGAGAAAGTTGAGCCGAGAATCATCTGCATCATATTTTGTCAAAAGCTTGGCGAAATCTACTCAGAGGCCTACGCTATGTTTTCAAAAAGTTTTCATTGTTCTCGACACAATCAAGGAGATCTTGTACAACTGAAATCTGAGAGTCTTTTTAGTAAACTGAAAGCAATGTTGGCACAAACTTGGCAGACACACGTCTCATACCTAAATCTTCAGTGATAATGGACTGAACTGAATCATAACTAATCTGCACATCCTCTGATAATTCACGGCTGGTGATTCGACGATTGCTGTGACTAAAGCCAGAATTACGAAATAATATTTCTGCAGACTTCGGAAAATATGGAACTCAGAGCTGTCTGCATTTAACAAGACCATATTTCACAATGCCTTTGCAGTACCATTGCTAATACCAAAATTTGGGATATTGAACTGGACCCTCGATGAGATACGCTGCCTGGACATCAAATAAAAAAGACCAAAATGGTACTGATCACCACTGGGAACTTCAACATTAACACTGACACCGATAGGATTTGTGAGATGGACAGAAGCAGCAGAGACATAAGGTCAGTCCAAACAGCCTTTGAAGGTAACATTGTATCACTCAGACAACGCCTGCTGTACAGTAAAGAAAGAAATGAGTACATTCCATACATACTCAAAAGTGATGGCAACAACATCTTCAAATTTGGAGAAGAATTACTGTGTAGGTACACTAAGAATACAACTCTCTCATGCAACCCAAAGAAGAATGAACTGGTCTGTCTAAACAGAAGCTTAGAGGTGAAGCAGGCTGGACAGGACTGTCTAAACAGAAGCTTAGAGAAGTAGGCAATATACCAACAAGAAACAGTACATGAGTAAGGTAGTGGGCAACAATAACATTGACAGGAAGAGTGGCCCCTCCTGGAACTGCGATAGATACATTACATCCCACCTAAAAGGATATGATTTCACTATCCATGAACAAGAGCTAGCTATTAAATCTTTATATATAAAAGTGAAGTTGTGTGTCTGTCTCCTACGATTTAGATTCCTAACTACTCCCACATTTTGCGGTGCAGTTTAACCAAAACCGGGTATCTTATAGTCGTGATTTATATCGAGCCCTTCTGGGTATTAGCGCGCGTCTACGATGAGTCTACGATGTAAAAAAAAATTTACCATAATTTTTTTCCATTTTAATGCATTTTTGGCTATTATGTAAGGGAAGTAACTCTCTAAAAATGTCTACGATGAGTCAACGATTTAAAAAAAATTTACCATCATTTTTTTCCCATTTTTAATGCATGTTTTTGCTATTTTTTGGCTATAACTCTCTAAAAATGCTTATATAGTTATTTCCCTTACAAACCCGAGCAACGCCGGGCGATACTGCTAGTACCTGATAAACAAGACGGTCAAAGATACCTCCAGACCTCCATATTGTGATTCCTCCAGACATTTTTGTCATAAAACATGTCACCTCTGCTATACAAGTGTAGAAGATATCACGCACATCATCAATAGCTGCCCCAAAATGTCTACGAGTTGCTACCTTGAATTGTAAACATTATTACCAGTCTGCCAACTTAGCTGCTGCTAAGATGGTAGACTGGTAAAATCATCAGCATGCCAGACAAAATGCTTAGTGGTATTTTGTCCATCTTTATGTTCGAGGCGCAGGAGTGGCTGTGTGGTAAGTAGCATGCTTACCAACCACATGGTTCCGGGTTCAGTCCTACTGCGTGACACCTTGGGCAAGTATCTTCTACTATAGCCTCGGGCCGACCAAAGCCTTGTGAGTGGATTTGGTAGACGGAAACTGAAAGAAGCCCGTCGCATATATGTATATACATATGTATATGTGTGTATATGTTTGTGTGTCTGTATTTACCCCCCACCCACATCGCTTGACAACCGATGCTGGTGTGTTTGCGTCCCCGTAATTTAACGGTTCAGCAAAACAGACTAATAGAATAAGTACTAGGCTTACCAAAGATTAAGTCCCTGGGTCGAAACAGTATGAGAAAGAATCGAGTGCAGTATTTGAGTGGTACTTATCTCATGTTTGACCTCGGCGGCATTTGAACTCAGAAGATGGAGCATTGTCTCCGCTGCTTTAACGACTCTGTCAGTTCGTTGTCTTGCTGTGAACAACAATAACAAGAACATCTACGGTAATAACCATAACATCAGGAACAACAACACCAACAACAACCGCTGCAGTTAACCGCATCTGTAACACAATTAACACAAACTACAACAATAACAACAACAGCAACAACTACAGCAATTACCACAGAGCTACTACCACTACTACTACTACTACTACTACCAATACTACTACTACTACTACTACATCATCAACTGCTCCTAATACTACAGCTACTTCTAATACAACAACAGCTACAATTACTACCACTGTTACTATACTACTACTACTACTACTCTAATAATAATAATAATAATACATCAACTGCTCCTACAACAACTACAACAATAACAACTTCTACTACTACTACTGCTACTACTACTAATGATAATAATAAAAATACATCAACTACTACTACTACTACTACTACTACTACTACCACTACTACTACTACTACTACTACTACTACTACTACTACTACTACGGCGACTGCTGTTGCTGCTGCAGTAATGCTAGATAAAAGAAAGCCGGCTGCAGTCGCAGTTGCAGCAGCAGCAGCAGCAGCGACAGCAACAGCAGCGGTGGCAGCGGCGGCGGCAGCAACAACAGTTGCAGCAAGCAGCAAGCAGCAGCAGCAGCAGCAAGCAGCAGCAGCAGTCATAAAGCTATGTCTACTTCAAGGAAGAAAATATTGACAGCAGACTTACATTAAAATATAAATTTTGGAAACCGTTTTTTTTTTTTTTGATTCGTGTTGTTTAGTTTAGTGATTTAATGGAGGGTTTTTTTCTTCTTTCAATTGTCACCGTTGTTGTTGTTGTTGTTGTTGTTGATTCTCATGAACAAGAAAACGTTGGTGTTTCTTTCGTTCAAATTGTAGCGTCTCATGTTTGGTAAGTTGTCTGTTGGCCATCAATACGTTTGTATGTATTAAAATCTGTATGTTTATCAGTCTGTTTGTCAATCCGTCTCCTACATACACACACACACACACACCACACACACACACAGACAGACACACAGGGAAAATTACGTCCTGGAAAGTTCTGAGGGTTACGCTATTTCATGTAGAGTTCCGAGGATTATGGTACTTCTTGGAATGTTCCGAGGATTGGGGAAAATTACTTCCTGGAACGTTCCGACTTTTGGGGGTACTTCCTGGAAAGTTCTGAGGATTAGGGTATTTCTTGGAAAGTTCCGAGGATGAGGGAAAATTACTTCCTGGATAGTTCCGAGGATTAGGGTATTTCCTGGAAAGTTCCGAAGATTAGGGAAAATTACTTCATAGAAAGTTCCGAGGTTTAGGGTACTTCCTGGAATGTTACGAGGATTAGCATTCAAGAGATTCCAAGGCTGGCATTCAACACTTCTTAACGACGGACAGCAGCATACTGGCAGCTTAACGGCTGTCACAATATTTCGAACTTGATGTCAAAGAATATTCCTAAACACCAAGTTTTGAAGTGAGTCTTTCTTACGACAGTAGACTCACCATGGCAGTCAAGAACCAGATTATCCTCGCAATTTCGGCTGATTATTCTTGAGATTGCTCCATTCTGGCCAGCCCCAAGGAAAAACTAAGCTACGTGCATTAGATTCCTTGGAAGAAAGCAGCGAATGTATACAAAAACAAGGACGGAAAAAACGGACAATGTTACACAAATATAAATACAATAAAAAATACAATAAGAATAATAACAGGACATAACAACAGGTGTCTTTCGACTAAGGACGAATTGAATTAAGCTGCCGTGTGTGGAAATGAAGCCTTACGGCAAAGATACAAAGGTTTCACAAACACAAGGAAGAATATCGATGTTGCACGCACCACGGTCAGACCACGAAAGAGAGAGCAGGCTGGTCGATCGGTCACGTGGGAAGAGAAGAGAGAGAAGTAGAAGCAGAGGGACAGAAGAAGTAAGGAGGGAGAGAGAAGGGAGAGAGGTAGAGGCAGAGGGACAGAAGAATTAAGGAGGGACGAGAATAAAATGACAGGGACACAGTGAAATGAAAAGTTGAGGGAAAGTGAGTAAGAGA
>NW_021832268.1:20000-27500 GCF_006345805.1 Octopus sinensis | reverse complement strand
ACCACACATATATATATATATATATATATAGTATATATATATATATCTATTATATATATATATTACCTACATTATATATATATGTGTGTGTTTATGTCTTAAGAAAAAGGAAAGAATATATTCTTTTTACTAAAGAGAATTTTGCAGCTATTTTAAGATATCATGGATCCCTTTCCTCTTAATACAAAAACTCTTTAAGTGAGCGGA
The DNA here is from genome assembly GCF_006345805.1 of Octopus sinensis. NCBI lineage: Eukaryota > Metazoa > Mollusca > Cephalopoda > Octopoda > Octopodidae > Octopus > Octopus sinensis. The sequence goes on along the minus strand of NW_021832268.1, from coordinate 27,293 downwards.
ATGGATAAATCCATATATTGTATCCTGTCACAAAAGCTTATAAAGTTTTATTAAAATAGAGGAGGTCGGAAAATTATACATAATAGATACTTTTGGAATGCAAGATTAAAAAAAAATTTTCGTTTTTATTTTATTTATTATTATTATTTTTCTTTTTTTGAAAATTTCCAACGAAGCCATCTTGACGTTGAATGATGGGTAAAAATGCTGTGTTAAGTTAATGTTTGTTTTCGAGCCGTTTTTGTAATTGATGGCAGCAAGACAAGATTGAAAGGACAAATGATATGAAGAATACGTTTAAAAATATTCCTGATACTTTAATTTAGAACCTGTTTATTTATTTATTTTTCTATCTATCTACCTATCTATCCATCTCTGTCTCTATAGCAATTGATCTATCTGTCTACCTGTCAACGTACCCACCTGCCGGCCTACCTACCTACCTGCTAATCTTCCTATCTACTTATCTACCAACCTACATACCTTCCTACCTACCTACCTACCTACCTACCTACCTACCTACCTACCTACCTACCACCCATCCATCTATCTATCTATCTATCTATCTATCCATATCTGTCTTGTTGTCTATGTATATAAGTTTCTCTGACTGTCTGTATGTATGTATGAATGTATGTATGTATGTATGTGTGTGTGTATATCTATATATTATTATATATATATATATATATATATATAATATATATATATATATATATATATATATATATATATTATATATATATATATATATCTATATGTATATATATTATATTATGTATATGTATATATATATATATATATATATATATATATATATATATATATATATATATATATACTATACTTGATACTTTGATACTTTGATAGGTTTCGGCCATTATTGGCCCAGGCCATGTCTAACTTAATAGCACCACCTGGGAAGTCTTTCAAGTCAGAATTTGGGCACTATGGCCCACTCAGTAGAGAGTTATTGTTTACAGAGACATATCCGGGTGTAGGGGTTTATCCGGGATTTCTTGAAGGAATCTGTCCCAAGACTTCTTGAACCCTATAGGGTCAGTTTCTGTTTTAATGTGTTTTGGTGTAATGTTAAAGAGAGCGGGGCCAATTGAGGTGAAATAATTGTGCCGTATTGTTGTTATAGATGAGAGGCGATTTTTGTTTTGGGCGGATGGCACGGGGCCAAGCCTTGGATGTACCTTAAAGTGATGCCAACATCATTTGGGCAATGCTGATGGAATATTTTCCACATCATGCAGATGATGTAGCGCTCACGACGACGTTGGAGAGAATAGAGTTTTAGCTTTTCTAGTCGACCCCAATAGTCGAGGCCATGTCATGCCATCTATCTTTTTTGTGATTGCCCTTTGAGGTGCTTCAACTTTTATGATACCTTGTATTGTGTGGGGAGACCACAGTGGACAACAGTATTCAAGGTGGGTCGGCAAAAGTGGAGAAGAGAAGGATAATGGTGTGGATATCTCTCGACTGGAAAGTTCTGAGAATCCAGGAACACATTCTGCGGGCCATGTCAACTTTGGTGTTTATATGAGTGGCCCAGCTTATGTTGTTGTCCACAATTACTCCCAGTCTCTGATGTTGTTGGACGCCGCGAGAGTTTCACCTGAAGGAGGGAGTATGGGAGTTTCAGGGCATCCTCTTTTCCAAAGTGGATTAACTCAAATTTATCCTCGTTCAGCAGCATATTGTTTTTTTCTGCCCATTGGATAACAGCCAGTAGATCTGACTGAAGGCATGTCCGGTCACTCGCCTCATTTATGACCTTCTGTAGCTTGGAGTCATCTGCAAAGATTTTTTTGTTTGCTGTGCTTGATGATGTCATTAATGTCATTAATGTAAATGATGAAAAGAAGTGGGCCCAGCACAGTGCCTTGCGGAACGCCACTACTGACTTTGGCTGGGCTTGATTTTACCCCTTCAACTACAACATGTTGAGATCTGTCTGTCAGGAAACACTTGATCCATTTCAGTAACTTTCCAGAGACACCAATGTTGGATCGTTTTTTCAATAGGATCTTGTGATCGACCCTATATATATATATATGTCTATGTATATATACATATATATGTATATATATATATATATAGACATACATACAGACAGACAGACAGTCAGAGAAACTTATATGCATAGACAACTAGACAGATATGAATAGATAGATAGATATGACCCATATATTTATATATATATATATATATATATATATATATATATATATATATTATATATATATATATAATATATATATATATATATATGTATATATATGGGTCATTTCAAAAATGTAACCAGATGTGAATTGTTGGCGATTTTTTCCCTCTGATTTCCATTTCTCTTGGACTTTTTTCTGTCTCCTGTTTCTGAAGAAGAGTTTTGCTTCTGAAGAAGAGTCTTTCCTTCCCTGAGCGTCATTTAATACTTTGCATGTACCACGTCCTCGCGTTCTTGTTTTCTTTTTTAGTATTGTGTTTTCTCTTCGATTTTTGGGAGTGGGGGGATTAATTATATATATATAAATATATATGTATATATATATACATACATACATGCATTCATACATACATACATACATACATACGTACATACATACATACATACATACATACATACATACATACATACATACATACATACATATGGGCAATCAGTAAGGTATTTCTCCAAACGTTTACTTGTTTGCTCACAATTTGGTAATCAGAATCGGTTATTCAACCCTGAAGAATCTGCACCTGTATTATAGTAAGGTAGCTGTTGCAACGGCTACTAATCGATGCAGTAGAGACATGTGTAGGTCTGTTTGAAGCTGTATATATATGAAAAGGAATTAAACGTAATGCTTATGCTATTTCATAATAATCCTCATTATATATGTATATATATATATAATATATATATAATATATAAGCACAAATAAAGGTTACACACCTCATTGAGGGATAGCAAAATCCCATGAAAGTACTTGTTAGTTAGAGCATCAAAGAATATTGAACATTACAGTTGATACTCAACTGCAAGGTAACAATATAAACCGTGGTTTAAATATATTTATTTTTTATAAGATGAGAATATAGGGAGGTAATTAATAAATGATTATTTATTGATTAAAATATTGACAACATCCATTACAGCTGTTTTAATTCCAGATTTTCAGAAAATTAACTAATTAAATTTAAATATCTAAAATTATTTGAAAGTCGAATCTCTTCAGAGGTAATTAAAGATATACAAAATAGGTGTTCAATTCCTGCATGTTGAGTAAGCACCCACACACCATCACCCACACACCCGCACACCCGCACACCGTCATCCACACACCCACACCCGCACACCCGCACACCCGCACACCCGCACACCCACACATTACAGACGCTCACACTTACACAGGCACCAGTCTACGCGTCAAAGTCATTAGCCCCCATCCACACGCACACACACACACTCTCAGATACACACATGTACGTGCACCTTCGTTTATTATCTCCCCTTCTTTCTAGCTCTCCTGTCAAATTACCTTTTTCCAACCAGTCGCCATAACTGATCGCTAAATCCACAAGTTTTTAATTCTCTCTCAGTTTATTTCATCGTGTTCCTTTCTGTTGAAGAGCGTAGGCTCGAAATGAAAAAGACTTTCTCACTTTCCCGAGCATGAAACTAATACACCTGTCTTCGTCTTTTGTTTTTCTGTAAATTTCAACCATATATATGCGCACGTGTGTGTGTACCAATATATCAGGAGAGACACTTGCATATTTATATACACATAGGTACACGCATTCACCTTCAGTACTGCATGTAATGGTAAAACTGCTAGAAGTGTAATAGAGAGAATGGATGTGCATTGGCGTGAGTACATCGATACGCTATCAACATGCCAAAGATAAACATGGCAGTATGATGAATAGAATAGTCATGAAAATCTTCCCGTTACATCCGTATGACACATCGTTACAATTACAGGAATTTATGCTCAAACATGAAAGGATACCATCTCTTAATAAGAAATGAACGCATAAAATTTAGAGACCACTGCATTCCGCCACTGCCGCCGCTACCACACTGCGATATTTCACACACAACAATGATATACTTGTGAGACAATTTACTCAATTTGCTTAATTTGGCGAAATTGAAGGTGAACGGACTTTAAACCCATGTTTTCTTTCATTTATTAGAATGAAAACGAAAATTTCATTAAGCTGTGTTCCGAGCCGTACCGTACTATGAAGACAGGGACATGGCTGAACAGTGTACGTATATACACGCGTGTGCGTGCTTACACTCACCCCACTCCCAACACACAAACACACAATCGAATTGGAAATTAAATTTGTCATTGTTTCTCTAAGTCTGAAACGTGCAATCAATATCTCGGTAGACTGCATTCACTCACTACGTGCCGCTGCTGTCGATGCCGGTATTGTTATTGATGTTGTTTCAATATTCTTTGAATTTGCTTTCGAATAACGACGAGCGTGAGTTTTGAGAAATGAAAAGAGAGAAAACTGCTTTTCCTAAGTTTTCCTACGTCGCGGCGCCACCGACATGTTTTACATTGAATATTTACGTTACGAAACCAGCAATATCTCATACAATATGTAAAGTGAGGTCTAGTAAACAAAAATCCAGCTGAGCTACCCATCATTCTTACTCGGCTCAGTTACATATAAATATACATACACACACACACACACACACACCACACACACACACACCACACACACACACCACACACACACACAAAGCCACACAAACACACGCACAGTGTACTGTTCCGTGATGGTAAAATCAACAACAAAGTACTCCATCTAGAGAGAGATAAATATTTAATAAACACAGAATATATTGTATTTATGTAATACTAATAGTTTCATGCGATGTAAGCAACTCAGACAGCATTCTATAATACGTCGGTGCCTTCTCGCAATCAACGGGCTCTGGGCACATGGCATAACAAGCTGTAACAGGACCAAAGACTAAGCGAAAATACAAGAAAGGGCAGGAAAAAAAGTAAATGTAAAAGGTGGCAGGCTTAAAACACTGGAAAACGAAACGGAAAAAAGGGGGTGATATGATGAGTTATGTTACTTTTGACCGTAAAGTCGTAAGGCTGAATGGAGAAGGGCCTAGGGTCTGCGGTACAGCTGCTCAGTTTGGAGAGGATGGTATTTTCCAATTCGCCAACAGGAGTTTATCCATATGTTTACATCTGCTGATAATTTCAGTAGTGCGATGGAATTCCTAGACCTAAAAAGGATCTGTGATCTTTCAGCTACGCATAGCTGAATGTTTGTTTGTATGTTGAGTTATAATAAAAATAATTTTACATTAAACTGTCTAATTGCACAATATTTTATGCAGAGTACATATTTATTATTCTTTTACAAGAATAGAATTGACAGTGACAGTGACGTCGGAGTTTTGAAGTCACTGTCAATACTATTGCTATTAAAAAATAATAGAGAATTATATATGAACCGTATCACCCTTATATATATATATATACGTAATAAATGGTATAATTATAAACAGGGCAAATTGTAGCCATTTCTCCGCAGACTGAACAAAAATAATGAACAATCTTAATTGATTTTCGAACCTTACTGGATTCTCATTGGAGGCGGCCACATCACTTTGACAATCTCCAGAGAAAAGAGCAGCTAAACTATTTCATAAACTGAACAAATGCAGCAGTTACTCTATGAAGGGGTCCCTAATTTGCATACCGAAAGTGGCTACCACTCTATAAATACCAGCATCCTGTCAACGGGGATCTTAGTCCACATAGTATCAAGGTATGATATAATGAAAATGTAACATATGGTATAATTATAAACAGGGCAAATTTTAGCCATTTCTTCACAGACTGAAAAACATGGTGAACAAACTTAATGGATTTTCGAAACATATTGGGTTCTCATCAGAGACAATCTTCAGAGAAACAAGAAGCCAAACTGTTTTATAGGCTGAAAAAACGCAGCAGTTATTTTATGAAGGAGTCCCTAATTTGCATACCGAAAGTTTTTAACACACTTATACATATATAATTCATCCTCACTTTTCACTCAACACGATATTCTGAGGAACGACCTTATCCAAAACGTTATAAGAATTAGTTTACGAGTGTCGAACTGATTGTAAACTCATTCCGTTTGACTTTTTAAAATTGTATTTTGTTTCTCACCCTATTAGTGCGCGTGTGTGAATATGAGGTTTATGTATGTACACTTGATAGCATTTCGTCCAACGTTTCGCTTCTGAGCCTGCGATTAATGTTAACACTAGATATCTCATTCTGGCTTGTCTCTGGATCCTTTCAGCAAGATTGTGGGGGTCTGTGAGGTGCTGTACAAGCCTTATCGGAAGTAAAATTTTAGAATGCGCGATCATCGACGTAACGAATTTCCGATATCCAGTTGACAAGGGCACCACTGACTGAAACCTGGGCAGAAACCAGCCGCGGGTGCAATAACCTTATGCACTGCCATTGCTGGCACTCTGCATCGGCAATGGTCAGTAATGGTCTTCCACCGCCACTAGTGGACATCCATCATGTGTGTGCGCTTTGAAAAAGGAACGAATTTATATTCATTTTAAATATTGGCAGAAAGCCAGCAATTTCAGGGAAGAAAGCCAATCGATTACATTGATCCCAGTGCGCAATTGGTACTTATTTTATCGATCCCGAAAAGATGAAATTCAAAGTCAACCACAGCGGAATTTCAACTCAGAACGTAAAGACGAACGAAAAGCCGCCAAACATTTTGTCCGGCGTGCTAAGAACGGATTAATATTATGACGTAAAACGTCGAAATATCTGTTGTTTTATTTAAAGAAAAGACATCCAGAAACCCTGTATAACAATCAAGATTTAATTTAGAATTAAATTAACTCATTAACTAATTAATGAAGTTTTATATCAGTACTAATAACAACATTAACTCCATTTCCTGTGACAGAAACAATCTAAAGTTAATGAAATACAAATACTAAAGCCAGGGGCGATAGAAGTAGTTTAAGAAAAAAATTTTTCTTGTTTATACAAAAATCATTTGAAAATGTATTTATAAGGAAATCATATAAAGAAGCCTGAAGAAATATTGATTTCAAATTTTGGCACGAGACCAGCAATTTTGGGGGTGGGATCAGTCAATTAAACCGGCTCCCAGTGTTCAACTGGTACTTATTTTATCAACCCCGAAAGGATGAAAGGCCGCTAAGTATTTCACCCGGCGTACTAACGATTCTTCAAGCTCACTGCCTTAAAACCC
>NW_021832268.1:5000-15000 GCF_006345805.1 Octopus sinensis | reverse complement strand
ATGAGTGTGTGTGTGTTTGTGTTTGTCCCTCTACCATCACTTGACAACCGATGTTGGTGAACTTAGCGGTTCGGCAAAAGAGGCCGATGGAATAACTCCTGGGGTCGATTTGTTCGACGAAGACTCTTTAAGTCGGTCCTCCAGCATGGCCGCAGTCAAATGACTGTATATATATATAGACACACACACACACACACACATACACACGCACACACACACACACACACCGTGTTCAAAAAGTCTCTCCGCAGTGAATGTTTTTCAAACATAACTTTCGCACGGTCCATACCGAGTCAGATTCTCCAAGATGTATTTCAAAACATCTGTAGAAAAGTTAATTTATGTATTGAAAATGAAGGACGACACTTTGAACACCTCTTATAAAAGTTTTTGCAAGTCTTGTAAAGTCTAATATATTCTTTTGTAGTCTTAAAGCATGTTATAAATATTTATTTTGCAATAAAATACTTACTGCGGAGAGACTTTTTGAACACTCTGTATATATATTAGAGAACTCGATACGTAGGCGTATTCTCGAATACAGTTTAAACGAAAGTTACTTTATATTGGTTATTTGTTCCAAATGCTGCAAGACTTTCTCCAAATATCCTTTTATAGCATTTGTTTGGAAAGAAAAAAATGTTTTACAAAGTTAAACGTCGAGCTAATCTGAAAAAAAATATTTTCCGATGTTCATCCGTTATTGTTAAGTGTCAACATCTCAGGTAAAACAGAAGAAATTAAAATTGAATAGAAATAGATGAAAAGACGGTTTTAACCTTTTTGTTTTTACATATAAGAAAAAATTGGGAAAAATCTATTGAAAATGTCAACCAATGTACTTTTAGGTTTCTTTGGAATGGAAATGCGGAAATGGTTTTTGTTTTCAATGTCTAGATTTTATGTGTGTAACTAGCTCTAATTACATCTTGGTTAGCTTGATTGATTCGCGATTATTTTCTTTTGTATTAGAGAGAGAGGGAAGTCCATGCTTATAGAGATATTAAAAGTCGTAAAGCAGACGCAGTACTGAAATCTAGGAACTACTGAAAAAAGAAACAGAAAGAACTAAATTCCAACTCCTCTGTTTACTAAAAAAAAAAAAAACAATGGATCTTGAACTACTACAAACACAGATGTTAGACGAGTGAAATTCTTACTTCTGGAAAGAAAGAAAAGTCTGCAGGAACTAACTAGAGAGTTTAGCTGAAACGGACCAAGACGAGAACGTTGAAAGATCCTAGTTTCCCCCCATGAAAAATGTGTTAGGAAGATGTTGTTAACTAAGGAAAAAAAAGCATTAAGGGCAGGTTGCACTTTCTGTGCAAATATAGTGAATAACTATGATTCAAGGAATTTCTCTGGATTTGAACTTTGAGGAGATGCTCCAGAATCTTTTCTTTGCAGAACTGGTGACAGATTCTACTTTGAATGTATTTTAACAACTGTGAAGCCAGTAGGTGAATCGTTTCCACCGTAAGCCAGCCTTTTCTGCGTGGTAGCTGTCTGTTATAAAGTAACAAAAGGCAATAAACACAAGCACAAGATGATATCGCTTGTCAAAACTTGTGGGAGTGGTTGCGATGGTGAAAGTGTCAGGCTGCAATTTACTGTGGAACCAGGCTGGCTGTCAGGCTGCATGTTACTATGGAACCAGATACAATGTGAGATTTACGGTCATGTGTATAACGCTGGCGTTTGATTGGCTAAAATTACCCAAAATTTTCAAAGTTCAAAAACAATTAACTTTTTTTTTTATTTACGGCAACAATGAATTTCATTTTCATTATTAACATACAAAGCTAAATTGGTATAACCAAATTTAAAGCCAATTGGAACAAAATTTAAAAATTTTCGAAATCTGCGATAGCAACCGAAAATATCCAACTCCCGAACTATTATGTTCTGGGCAGGTATAGGAATATAGGAATGGATCCCATCGATATATATTTGGTTATTTATTGAACCGAAACATTTTGGAAGTGACTTTGTAAATTTTGGTTAACTTTGCGAGGATATGATTCAGGGATGAAACAATCTTGACATAACTTGGCGCACAAAACCATGTTGTTGTTATTATTATTATTATTATTATTATTATTATTATTATTATTATTATTATTATTATTATAATAATAATATAATAATAATAATAATAATAATAATAATAATAACATAGGAGAATAGAAAATGCCAGGTAATTGACTTTACAATCTCAAAAGAAAATCAATATGAGAGGTATAGAAAAAATAGCAAAGTACCAGGACCTAACCATTGAATTACAGAGACTATGGAAAGTGTGATTGAAATGGATCCTAGTAGTTATGGGTGCATTGGGAACAATCCCTAAAGATTTGAACAGATAGATAGATAGAGGAAATATGCATAAACCCAGCTGCAGAGAATAGTGTTATTAGGGACAGCTAAGATACGTGGGATACTTAGGAGCATCTAAGGTTACTTGTTGTAGTCCGATGATAGGAAATTTTCTTTTCCAACAGTCAAATCTGTTGTGTGTACATGAATAATAAAGTGATACAAAATGTCGACTGTTTTGGTGCGTAACTTTTGGTCCACACTGCATAATGAAATGGCTATTTGATATCTTTTGTAACAAAAAATAGGTATGTACATATGTTTCATGTAATAGGAGTGGAGGAGCTGCATTCGTAGATGGAAACTAAAAGAAGCTCGTCGTATATATATATATATATACATATATATATATGTGTGTGTGTGTGTGTGTGTGTGTGTGTGTATGTGTGTGTGTATGTGTGTGTGTGTGTGTGTGTGTGGTGTGTGTGTGTGTGCGAGTGTTGGAAAAAGTAGTGCTGCCAGAAGCAGGGGTAACTGGACACAAGCTGGATAGCCTGGGTGAACGGGGTCTGATTGATGAAAACTCCACGAGACGTCACTGATGATATGTCCAGGTGCATCACAGGATGACATGGACAAACTAAAGATATATATATATAACCTCGTGTAGGGATGGCTGCATTCAGGGAAATACTGGTTCAATACCCAGTATTCTGGAGTAATAAAAATTCCCTTAAAACAATAGGTATATATAAAGCATATAGTTTATATCCATTATAAAGAAGAAAAGAAAATGGAGACAAGGAAGTTAAAAATTGTTTATTATTAACAGGAGTGGCTGTGTGGTGAGTAGCTTCCTAACCAACCACATGGTTCCGGGTTCAGTCCCACTGCGTGGCATCTTGGGCAAGTGTCTTCTGCTATAGCCCCGGGCCGACCAAAAGCCTTGTGAGTGGATTTGGTAGACGGAAACTGAAAGAAGCCTGTCGTATATATGTATATATATATATATATATATGTATGTGTGTGTATGTGTTTGTGTGTCTGTGTTTGTCCCCCTAGCATTGCTTGACAACCGATGCTGGCGTGTTTACGTCCCCGTCACTTAGCGGTTCGGCAAAAGAGACCGATAGAATAAGTACTGGGCTTACAAAGAATAAGTCCCGGGGTCGATTTGCTCGACTAAAGGCGGTGCTCCAGCATGGCCGCAGTCAAATGACTGAAACAAGTAAAAGAGTAAAAGAGTAAAGAGTAACAAATTGATCATCTTCGATTCTTACAGCCGTTTCAATTAATACTCTATAATTTAATTACAAATTTGAACATTAAATTTACATTTATGTGACATAAGTATAATTTCATGTGAGGAAAAAGGATGTACCGAGGTCGACTTTGCCTTTCATCCTTTCGGGGTCGATAAATTAAGTACCAGTTGCATACTGGGGTCGATCTAATCGACTGGACCCTTCCCTCAAAATTTCGGGCCTTGTGGCTTAGAGCAGAAAAGAATATCTTCTGCGCCTTCATAGAAACTACTGCAGATAAAGTTTCCCGAAATGGTGAAACGGTCTTTATTTATCACGAAGCGACATGTGTCGGTTAACAAGGTCATTAGTATGGAAGTTGGATCATAAAACAATGTAGATTTAAACGAAAGCAAATGAAGAGAGGGAGACGAAGAGGAAGAAAATCAATAAAGAGAAATGTTTTTGTGAGAATCTTAATGAAATGGTCGAATATAAAATATACAACCTCATCCTATCTTAGAAGAGACCAGGGTGTTAGTGGCAGGTAGAGCTCTACTATCGAAACTCGATACTGGAACAGCATTTCATTCCATCGATTTGCTGAAGGGACTTTTCTCTAGAGTGAGCCAACCTTTACGTGGTCACCGTTCGGGCTGCTAGAAATAGCAGCTTAATTTGACTTGAAGCCCTCCTGAAGCGTCTTAAAAGAGGAAAAGGAAAAGACACTTTAAAGCCCTCTAGCATTCAGATTATTCTGTCAAATGTAATGCTTTTTTATTCCAATTGTTTTGAATTGATCATGCATTATCTTTTAGATTGGAAATTTCGAGGATGTAATTGCTTATACCGTAAATCTTCGAGTATGATCCACATTTTTTCCCCAAAAGTTAAAGGTCAAAATCCCTAGTGCGTACTATATACGAAGTTAAAAATGATAACTATTTTCTGAGCAATGTCCGAGTCTATTTGCTGTCCGGCAATGTTTATTCAGACACATTTTGTGATGTCGGGCGCGAAAATACCTTAAGCTAAGCCTGAAAGCATATGCAGTCATAAAGGAATCATCCATAACTTGCAGTAAGCAACATTTATTAAAATAAAAGTATTCAGAACACAGAATAACATGTAACAAAAATAATTTGCAAACATATTTACATTCCCATATAACAGTTAAGAACATCACCAGTATTACGCATGCGCGGAAGTGTTTGTTCGACTAGGTGCTGCTGGCTTAATTACGCACGACTGAAGTAAACATGAAATACGAAAGCAAATGAGTTCAATACGCAAACAATGAGAGAAACAAATAGAAAACAGGACAAGTAACACAAAGAATGACCCTTCGTCAGTTGTTGGCTGTCTATCTACTCCTCATTTCTTCGAGCATTGAACGACAATATGAGTCTTCAAAGGCAGTTGCTCCCATAAGTACCAAAATAAAAGTTTTCCATCAACTGTAAGAGTCGCTTTTAAGTTCTGGAAGTACGAGGATACTTCTGTAGAACTTAAACATGCTCTGAATCTTTTGATATTTTGGCACAGGCGTGATACTAATTGGTACTTGTTTCGCTTTAAAAATGAATTAGCCCATTCAGCTGAAGGAAAATTGTTTTTAAATTGCATGACTGAGCGACCTTGAGCTGTGATATAAAGAGGAAACAAAGTATTATATTTTGTTCAAAGTTATCCCTGTGTTCAAACTAACCCCATTTCACGGTATACTCCTAATAGAATGTGTCTGCAAAATCATAACGAATAAAATTCAGAATTATGTCATCGGACTGTAAGTTTTTTCTATGTGGTTATGCTTCTACATGTAAATGACAACAAATACACTTGCTGGCGTGTGCAAAGCTTCGTTAAGCTGGAATTAAATAACTATAAGTACACTAAACGGCGACGACAAAGATATAGCTGTGTTAATTCATATTTAACTAACGGAAGGGGCACTGTAGCACCGATGTGACGATTTCTGGTATTGCCACGACCTCTCCACCGATGAAAGGAATCTTATATCCCTACAGTTGGAGAAAATACACGCACACACATGAATCCCTTTCACTACACACATATATACAAGACTGTGCGTGCATGTATGTATGCACACATGTTAATATAGGTCATATATGTGTCTGAGTGCGCGTGTGTGCATGTGTATATTTGTATGTAAAATAAGCATTAGCTATACAAATGCATGTGTGTATGTGTGTATGCGCAGCTGTGTGGTTAGAAGTTTGCTACCCAACCACATGGTCCCGAGTTCAGTCCCACAGCGAGGCACCATAGGTAAGTGCCTTCTGCTATAACATCTGGTCGATCTTGTGAGTAGATTTAGTAGACGGAAACTGAAAGAAGCTCGTCATATATATATATATATATATATATATATATATATATATATATGTGTGTGTGTGTGTGTATGTGTGTATATGCATGTATGTATATATATATATATATATATATATATGCACACGCGCGCGCGCAACATATGCATATCTATATGCGTGTGCGTCTTTGCGTCTGTATTTGTCTCCCATCACCGCATGACAACTAATATTGTGAATTTACGTGTCCATAACTAAGCGGTTCAGCAAAACGGACCGATAGAAAATGCACTTGGTTTTACAACAATTTAATAAGCACTAGACTCAATTCGTTCGTCTAAAATTCTTCAAGACGATGCCTCAGTTTGGCTGCAGTCTAATGACTGAAACAAATGAAAGATATAAGGTGTGTGTGTGTGTGTATGTGTGTGTATGTATATATATATCGATCTATATATATGTATGTCTCTCTCTCTCTCTATGAAATTATGTTGGCTCAGTAAAGTGATCGTGGTGAACGCAGTTGGTTAGACTCTAGCATAAATAGGTCTTGTATAGAAGATACAAATGACTCGATAATTGGTCAGTAAATTAATCAATGCGTTAAATACACTTTCTCTCATATCAAGTTTATAGGGGAAATTCCGATAAGATAACATGTGCTATACAACTCCACTTCGAAAGCAACAAATGTTACTCATTATGCGATAATCAAGTCTGTAATCGAGTACTACAGCTGTTTCAAAAGAGGAACCGGGTGTCTATTACATAGCATTACAAATGCTTCATAGCTATCAGATGTCGTTTTGCATCAGGAACATACGGCTGTTCAGTAGAAAATTATACGCTGTGATGAATAATGCAAAAATAAAAAAAACGGTGACTACGAGACGGACGCACATTTTAAGAATCAAAAAGTGAGAATGGTAAGTGGAATTGATAAAGAGTCAATGACATGTTCTACTCATAAATTACCTTAGAAAGATAGATAGGGGTGTGGCTTCATTTCGCTAGCTGCATAGTCAACTTTATGATGTGGTTACAGGAGAATTGGATATGATTAAGTTTGATCTGGCCTCAATGAGGAGGAATCGATGCACGGAAAAATGCAATGTTTACTACTTAAGGAAAATAATGTAAGTGATAAAAGGTAAGATACCAAAATAATTGATGCTTGTAAGATATTACACACGCATGTGGAGGCACAATGGCCCAGTGGTTAGGGTAGTGGACTCGCGGTTGTAGAATCGTGGTTTCGATTCCCAGAACGGGCGTTGTGAGTGTTTATTGAGCGAAAACACCTAAAGTTCCACGAAGATCCGACAGGGGTGGTGGCGAACTCTGCTGTACTCTTTCACTTTTTCTTCCTGTTTCTGTTGTACGTGTATTTCAAAGAGGCCAGCCTTGTCACACTCTGTGTCACGCTGAATCTCCCCGAGAACTACGTCTAGGGTACACGTGTCTATGGAAAGCTCAGCCATTTGCACGTTAATTTCACGAGCAGGTTGTTCCGTTGATCCGATCAACTGGAACCCTCGTCGTCGCAACTGACGAAGTGCCACGATGACGACATTTATACAGTATGTATTACAACTAATGCTAACCCAGCAATTATAGCTAAGAAACGATTGAAATACAAAACCTTTTGTAGTTTCACGTTGCATTCGGTTATACATTTACGTTCTGATTTATGTGAAGCGGTTTCATTGTATTTTTATCGAATTATTTAAATCGAGTTGAAATTATATCTGTGGCTAATTTATTCAAAATATCTTCTATTTCCATGATTGAGGATTTTCATCTTTTTTTCTAATTCCTTACCGAAAGAATCGTTACCAATTGATACAAACTCCCTCCTTCTCTCTCTCTCTCTCTCTTTTTCTCTGCCTGTCTCTACCATCCTCACTTCTATCTCCCTTGCTATATCGTTAACAACAACAATAACTCCGCCGCGATCGTTACCAACTGATTTCTCTGCAATTACCAGCACCTCCCTTCTCCGTAACTATGACCAACACCACAGAAACCACCACCTAAACCGTCACTTCTACCACCACTACATCCACTACCTATGGAATGGAAGCACTCCGTCGGTTACGACGACGAGGGTTCCGGTTGATCCGAATCAACGGAACAGCCTGCTCGTGAAATTAACGTGTAAGTGGCTGAGCACTCCACAGACACGTGCACCCTTAACGTAGTTCTCGGGGATATTCAGCGTGACACAGAGAGTGACAAAGCCGGCCCTTTGAAATACAGGTACAACAGAAACAGGAAGTAAGAGTGAGAGAAAGTTGTGGTGAAAGAGTACAGCAGGGATCACCACCATCCCCTACCGGAGCCTCGTGGAGCTTTAGGTGTTTTCGCTCAATAAACACTCACAACGCCCGATCTGGGAATCGAAACCGCGATCCTATGACCGCGAGTCCGCTGCCCTAACCACTGGGCCATTGCGCCTCCACATCCACTACCTATACTATAACTGCATTACCATCGCAGTGAAGAAAAGCACCACAGAGCGCTGGAGTGGCTAGACCGTACCCATCCAAGACCCTGAAAACAACAATCAGGTGAAAGGAATGATTGCACTGCAATAGGGGCTAGCGCAAGAACCACCTTGAAAAACCACATAATAAAGTTTAACAAGAAACTATACATGCAGGTTCAAGGTGCAGCCATTGGTGTCGGTATAGCTGGAGATGTGGTCGGCCTCTTTATAACCTTGTAGGACAGAAAGCTTAAGCAAAATCTTAGCAGAACAGTCCACAACTCTTTTACTTTACAGTAGGTATGTAGACAACATTAATATCCTAGTTAAGACCAACTCTAGTAACGGTAATGTAGAAGCTGAAAGGAACATAATGGAGAGCATTTATCAAGTAGCTAACTCCATTCACCAAAGTATCAAGGTAACCATAGATTACTCCACTAGGCACCCCAATAATAGACTCCCCGTCCTTGATACCGAACTTTGGTGAGAGACTGTGAACAACAGAATGCAGCTCCTCCACTCCTATTACATGAAACCCATAGCTTCGAAATATGTTGTTCACAAGAACTCAGTTTTGTCACACAACATGAAAATTAACATACTGATAGCAGTCTTAGGATAATGAAGAATGTGTCCCCACCATGCAAACCCTATGAAACGAAGAAACATGTACAGAACTTTATGCACCGCTTGCAATTCTCTGGATATGATCAGAAAGATGGGGTTTGAGTATACAGGGTTGCTAGAAAGAAGTTAGATAACATAATATGTAATGAAATCAGTGGTACCTACCCTAGACATAGAAATAAAGACTGGAATAGAATCAAAGAGCTTGTGACAAAGCAAATAGGATGAGCGCGTGGTAAAAGACCGACAAATATCAAGGAGTGATGTTTGTAGAGTCCACAGCCCATAGAGAACTAGCCCGTAGATTTAGGAAAGCTCTGAAGGAGACCAAACTCAACATTAAGATCGTTGAAAAGCCAGGGAACTCCATCAGATCACAACTATGTAAGACGTACCCCTTTGAGAATTCCATATATTATAAGGCATTAAAGAGAGAATGACTCTCCCCTGACACAATAAAATATGCTTCAACACACGAACTCACATAAAGAATCTTGGAAACCAGATCCCAAAACGAAGTGTATATATACACACATATATATATATATAACACACCAAACACATTTATACAGACACATACCCAAACACCTAAGCACCCATACAGAAATATACACACGCATATTCATACACCAACACACCCGTAAACACATATAACCATATACAATCACACACACACACTCACGTGTATAAACTTTTGTAAAAATGGAGCCCAGAAAATCTACAGCTCATACGAACTTGGGGCAACATTTGACTGATGACTGAGGGCTTCGAATGTCCCGTCCTGTGGTTCTTGTGTCGTCTCTGTGGTGTTTCATGTTCTTGTCCATGTCTGTAATTATTTTTACTGTTTACCTATATAATCGGCGGCTACGTATCCACAATTGTCCTTATACGATAAGTATATTTTTTCTCTAGCATTGATACGACTCTTGATCTGTCTCTTCTCTCTCTCTCTCTCCTCCCTTATTCCCCCTTCCTTTCTTCCCCCCCCCCCA
>NW_021832267.1:75000-77808 GCF_006345805.1 Octopus sinensis | reverse complement strand
AGAAAACGACACAGAAGAAGAGTGTTTAGGATACGAGTGTGTACATATGGTAAATAATAAGTAAAAATTTATAAATAAAATCTATCCCCAGTGACAACAACAATATCATCGTAAACAAAATCAAGAACATCACCCAATGAAAACAACAAGAAGAACAACAGTTCTATGGGCAAACGCCGGCGAAGTATTCGCGAAAGCGAAAGAAGAGATGAAGACCAGGAAAAAAAATATATATAGAATCGAGGGGAACAATTTAACACAAAAAAAGAGAGAAAGAAATACAAATAAAACTTCAGCAGATGCATGGTTATGGCACTGGTGGAGGTATTTGGTGAAGTATTCCTTCCACATCTGTTTGGATAATGTAACCTGGTAAATCGTTAATGGACATCGGTGGAATGATTCCAGTCACCTCTACCGCTCGCGCGTGGACACACACACCACACACACACCACACCACACACAGATTTTATATGCAAATCTGAAGCTGAAATTGATTTAGTTGTTACTACTCGGAGTTTCCGGTTGCTGATCGTCAGGAGACTGAAGATCGGGATTGAAACAATGAGAGTACCAACTCTCACTGACTTAGCTTTTGATTCAATATCATTTAACTCTCCTCAACATTACTGAGCATTTTCTATCGCTAAATTGCATTTCGCAATATTGTGATGCTACCAGCCATTTCGTTTGCTTGTTGGTGGATATGGGTATGTGTGTGTCGGTGTGTGTATTTATGTGTGTGTGTATGTGTGTATGTGTTTGTGTCCGTGCGTGAGCGCGCACGCATGTACGTGTAAGGGAGCGTGCACGTGTATGTGTGTAAACACAGGCACACACACACATATTGAACTCTCCTGTCTTTGAAAGAACTTTTTCTTCACCCATTTCCTTCCGGTCATTCAAAATGTGACCGCGCGTGTATCGTTGGCGATTTTTTTCCTCTGTCTTCCCTTCCTTGGACCTTTCCTTTTTCTATGTTTCTGACGAAGAGCTCCGCTCGAAACGTTAAGTCCTCCTTCTTTCTTTCCTTTCCTGAGGGTCCAATAACAGTATACTTGTTCCACGTCCTTGCGTTGTTGTGTTTTCTCTTTGTGCCTTCATGTTTGGATTAACTACACACACACACACACACACACACACACACACACACGTATATCTATGCTTATCATTTCCTGCTATCTCCGTTTGCGGCAGAAGATGCACCGACAAGTAATCAACTTTTTGCCAAAGGCATTCGCGGTACGCCAGGCCGATGCTGTCGGTGTGCCCTCCTGGCCACCTGTTGAGGGTCTGAAGGTAGCATCTTCTGATCTGAATCTATATTACCGGAATCATGTTATTTTTATTGACTAAATTTTTCCGTGTTGGCGGATGGTATGTTGAAAGTCGGTATTAATTCGGGGTTTTCCTTCTAGATTGATTACGACTATTTAAGCTACGCAGCTCAATCTATCCTTACAAAAATGTAATTAAACCAAGAAATAGGAGTCTAAGGTCTGAATGGATATGGGAGAAATTTTTAGGGGATGACTCCACGCTCCCTAAAGCTCCAGAACTTCCAAGGTGGAGTCTCATTACCAGATGCAGTTTTTGATATCATACCCAGGATATCTATATACGCATATATAGATACTCACACACACACACATACTAAGAAATCCAAGGTAATGGTTCGCTGTCCGACGTCTCCAGTGCGAGCAGTGGCGTGCCTCAAGGTTCAGTGCTTGAGCCGTTATTGCTTTTAGTCTTCATCAATGACTTGCCCGACGACCTCACGCAACACACCCTTCTATTTGCCGACGATGTCAAACTGGTCGCTCCTCGCAGTGATATAGATGATCTTCGTCGATGCCTCCACCAAGTTTGGAGATGGTCAAACGAATGGGACCTGTGTCTGAACGTGGCAAAGTGCTGTCATCTGCCTGTTAGCTCCTCTCCTGCAACTCAACTTGATTTCGAGCCAGGTCGTCTGCTGCTGGAGAAGACCAACCAAGTAAAGGACCTGGGTATCTTGGTGGATTCTTCCTTTTCGCCTTCGGCCCAATGCGTCCATGCTTCCAACAAATAACGCGGAGTTCTGTTTTTGATTCGACGGTCATTCGGAATGCTCACAGCAGCCATATTCCTACCGCTCTGTCACGCTGGTGAGACCCATATTGGAGTACGGGATTCAAGCCTCTTCTCCTCATCTCCTCAAAGACATACATCATCTCGAAAGAGTCCAGAAGCTGGCTACCCGCATGGTTCTTGGTCTCAAGCATTTGTCTTATGAAGAAAGGCTGAAGACGCTCGACCTTTATTCTCTCGAAAAACGACGACGCCGTGGTGATCTCATTCTTACTCACAACTTCATAAGCGGAAAGTGTAACTCTCGAAAGAGCTGTTCTTCACTCCTGCTCCAGAGCGTCGGCTGCGGGGTCACTCCGAAAAGCTCTATCTACGACGATTTCATCTCAATCGAAGGAGAGGGGCTTTCTCCGTCCGGGTTGACGGATCCATGGAATAAGCTGCCGGAGGAGATAGTGAAGATGCCGACGACCGCTCGATTCAAAGTCTCCCTTGACCAGAAATGGCCTGAACTCTTTGTATGACCACCCTCCCTGTATATAACTCCCTGTTCCCCTACATGGCCTTGCTTTTGCTTTTTGAACCAATAAAAATTGAATTGAATTGGATTGAAAAACACACACTCACATACACACAAACACACACACGCGCGCATACAAGCATACACACACGCAAAT
This sequence comes from Octopus sinensis, assembly GCF_006345805.1. NCBI lineage: Eukaryota > Metazoa > Mollusca > Cephalopoda > Octopoda > Octopodidae > Octopus > Octopus sinensis. The sequence continues at coordinate 75,061 of NW_021832267.1, read as the reverse complement.
ACACAGATATACAGACATTCGCATGCGCGCGCGCAGACACACACACACACAATCATAGACA
>NW_021832267.1:65000-70000 GCF_006345805.1 Octopus sinensis | reverse complement strand
TTTTGAGTTCAAATTCTACCGAGGTCAACTTTCCCTTTCCTCCTTTCAGGGTCGAGAAAATAAGTACCAGTCGAGTACTTGTGTAGACATAATCGATAATCTATAATTTTTTTGTGGTTATGATAGAAAGGATTATTGTCTACACCACCTGTCTTCATCTTTTGGGTTTTGTTTGTGTGTGAATTCTCCCTATATATATATATATGTGTGTGTGTGTGTGTGCATGTATATATACATATATATGTATTATATATACACACACAGACACACACACATATATATATATATATGTGTGTGTGTGTGTGTGTGTGTGGTGTGTGTGTGTGTATAATACATATATATATGTATATATACATGCACACACACACACACACACACACACATATATATATTATATATATATATATATATGTATGCATGTATGTGTGTGTGAGTGTGTGTGTATGTGTGAATGTGTGTGTGTACCGTATGTATACACAACTATTCGTTTACACCGGTAATTATTAACTGAATAAATAATCAGTACAAGATACAGAATCAAATAGTTATAATAGAAGAGGTTGACAATTAATTCGACAGCTCTCTAAGTGTGGTTCATCCATCTGGCACTCCTTCACTGAGGGAAAAAATCATCTTCATCACCATCACCATCACCACCACCACCACTACCATCATCATCATCATCATCATGATCATCATCATCATCATCATCATCACCATCCTCATCCACATAATTATTCAACTCTATGTTACTTTTGTTCTTTTTTCATGATATTCAGCTGTCTAATTACTTACAATTTTATGATTTTCAGCATATTCCATAAACTGCCAATTTCAAACAGAAGATAAGGACCACCGACGAAGATTGGTAGTTAGTTTTTTTTTCTTTTTTCCCCCAATACATACATTTATTATGTGTATAGTTGTGTGTATGTGTATGAGCGTGTGTGTCGATGTGTACTTGTGTTTGCGAGTGTATATGTGATCCACGTGTTATATCTGCTGGAAGCAAATGCATATTTTTTGTCAATGGTCAGCGTAGACTCTAACGTTCGTGATCACAGAAACCTTCATTAAGAATTCTTTGTCTAGAGGTTGCTGGAGTTTAGACGTGTTTGAACTGTGAAACTCTATTACAAAGAATATGCGTATTGTTGTGATTAATAGAATTCATTCATGAAGAATTACCTTGATTCTTTTTCAAGAAATTGACCACCAACTCAGTCGTCTGCAAACGCCAATACTTGCCAGTATAAGTGTATGTATGTATATATATATATATATATATATATATAATATAATATATAATATATATATATTATGTATATGTTATATATATATATATATATGGTGAAGTTATACATATAAATACATACATAAATATATATATATATATATGCCATACCTTCATCATTTTCTTTTATTGACTTTTTAATATATATATATTATGTGTATATATGTATGTATATCTTCATAGCTATTTATGGTATGAATATATACACCACACTGGTGCATACATCTACACACACACACACACCATATATATATATATATAATTAGGCGTATAACAATAATCTATCTATGTATGTATGTATGTATGTATATATATATATATATATATATATATATATATATCTATATATACATATATATGCATGCATGTATATATACATATTTATATATTTATGGACACACACTCATTCACATACATATTCATATGTGTTCATATCTATATATTATTATATTTCCAAGTTGTGTAACTAATAAAGTGATATTTCCAACTATATAACGATTGGTGAATACCTGTTTTAGAGTAAATATTTATTATAACATAATAAGTTAAACTTGGCTACTACAACATAAATTTAAGTTTTATGCCAAGAAAAAAAAATAGTAATCTGAAGAATGCTTTTTCTTGGCATGAAACTTGAAGTAAAAGATTGGTAGTCAATTTTAAATAATGTCTGTGTATGTGTGAATGTAGTCATGTGTATCTATGTAAATATGAGGACATATTTATATATATAAATATAAGTGCGTGCGTGTGTGTATCTGTGTGAGTGTGTGTATATATTTGTGTGTATATGTAATGTATATATTATGTACGTATAAATTTATTGTACGTATATATGTTTATATATGTCGTAAATGTTTACATTTATACATACACGTGTACCTGCACACACACATATATATATAGACATTAGTTTGTACGTACGCGTGTGTGTGTATATGTATATATAAATATGTATGTATGTATGTATGTATATATATATATATTCTTTTCTTTTATTCTTTTATTTGTTTGTCATTTGACTGTGGCCATGCCGGAGCACCGCCTTGAGTCAAACAAATCGACCCCAGAACTTATATATATATTAATAAAATAGATGGAATGTGTACTAGACTTTATTATTTACGACACGTCTTTATGTATATATTATATGTATATATTATACATACAAACTTATCTACCTACATACATACTTGTATGTATATACGAGGGGTTGCTGAAAAGTTCCTGACTTTAAGGGTATCGCGAAAAGCCTAGTTCTTCGGGGTTCTTTTACAGGGTTTAGAAAATCTGAAGGTCCGCTGCAATAAGTGTGTCAGCTTAAGATCATTATTAACTGATCCTCTTGTATTTTCTTAATCCAAAATCAGAGACTCTCCAACAACCCCTCGAATATATAACAGTAGCCCAAGTACCCGGCGTTGCTCAGAAGTTTAAAGACTGTTAAATGAAATAAATACATTTATTGTGATAAAAAGTATATTTTCAGAATAAATCTATCAGATGACGTAAGGATAAGCAGTTACTAAAATAATCCTGAAATGAATCACAGTTTTAATTTTGTAGAACTTCTAAATATACAATGTTTTCAGTGTGTCCTTTCAAATAAGAAGAGCTTTGGGACCTCCAACTCGCGAACATCCTACATATAATTGCCCTTGAGAGAAACAAGGAGAGGCAAGGTTAAGTCCAACAACCTTGAGAGATTGTCCTTGGGATTTGTTTATCGACATAGCAAAACTTAGTTTCACTGAGAATTGGAGCCGTTTAGAATGAAAGGGGAGGTCATATGGGACTAGCGGGATCTGTGGAATGAAGTAATCCTTACCCTTATATTTTCCAGTGATAATTGCTGCTTCTAGGAGATGGAGTTGTATCGATTTCACCACCAGTCTGGTGCCATTGTACAGGCAAGGTGGATCCAGATTTAAGTGTAAAGTTGTGAGGTAGAATTCCAGATGGACGTAGAGAGTTCAGGAACTCAGTTGGGAAAAAAACTACAGCTTGGTCCTGATCAATGTCAGTGTCGATGGATTTGAAAGACTGTTCTTGTCCTGGCAACAGCTGCATGAGATCCCAAATGACTTTGTCGACAGTATCACAACGTGGAGCTAAGATAGTTCGCTCGCATAGCCATTGACTGTGCTAAAGTTTTGAGCAATGCTTGGAAACACATGCACTTTGAGATCATTGACAGTTGGTGCCATCTCCCCACAGAGTACCTTGTGTTGCTATTGCATTTCTCCATATAAATGATAACAACGTGTGTATCAAATGAAATTAAAATTCTGGTTCAGTGACGGATCGACCAAGTTAGTAAAGTTTTAACGTGTTTAGTAGCAACATATTCTCTCTTGTAATTAAATATTGGAAAAGTGAAAAAATGCCACCTTCTCATTTGCAAGAGAAATTAAGTTAGCTTGGCTCGTGTAGGGTGCATGACATCGCCTGTAACCCTTTCCAATGTCTAATATGTACATGCACGGCTTTTAGACTTTTATGGAGGGGGTATTCTTTCGATACAAACAGCATAGTTGTCAAACTCGGTCACATGGGATCATATGATTTTTCGTGAATTTTCGTAAAAATTGTTTATTTCTTTACTCTTTTTAGAAGGTGACATTTGCTTTGATTTGAGAGCAGAACGTGAAAGAGAGGAGAAAGTGAAAGATGTATGTGCGTGTATATGAAATGGAAGTTTGTGTGCGTGTGTTGAGAGAGAGAGAGAGAGAGAGAGAGAGCGAGAGAGAGAAAGAGAGCGAGAACGAGCGAGAGAGAGTGGGTGAGTGAAGATGTTTGTTGCCATGGATATTTTTGCATGTATGTGTAAGTGGCACTCACTGTCTTTCACACATCTTACATATACACGTACATACATAAATACATACGCATACATTTTTTCGTATGTACGGTGTGTGTGTGCACGAGAGAGAGAGAGAGAGAGAGAGAGAGAGAGAGAGAGAGAGAGAGTGCCACTGACACATACATAACACATACATAACTTTCATTATTATTGAGCGAGAGAGTAGGCATGTAATCAAGGTGATACTGGAGTACAAATATACGAAATCTGATATGTCCATCATGATAAGGGTACAGTAGACTCATGCATTATAACCACATGCGCGTGACATAGTGATCTCGTATCAAGATAAACTGTGCATAGCCTTGAGGTGGGGTCCATTTAGAATTTTCTTCCGGTTGAGTAGCCCATCCCGTTCAAACGGTCCCTGAATAAGGGCTGTTTAAGGATGTTGAACGAAACAGTCATATTTCTGGAGATGAATTATTTAAACCCGAAAGAATTCCACTCAACACACAGCTATGATGCACCCCCACTATTTCTCATGATCAGAGATGCGCACATGGTCAACCACCAATGGTTAAGGTCAAGCAACTGACAAGGAAATCTGTGGTATTGAGGAGAATATTTGCTGTAGCCCATCTTTTATACCAAGAGAAAAAAATGTACAGTATAACACTTCCAATTACTCAAGATCAGAAGCCATGAGACCCAGAGCCTGGTATTGCGTTTCTGTTAGTTCGGCTGAAATATTTCTATTCCAGTCAACAGTTTTGTTTTCTTTTGTTCTTCAAAATTAATCGACGATATAATATGGTGAACTACTGCTGCTCCTCCTCCTCGTCCTCCGCCTTCCTATGTGTTAGATGTGACATGAAGGATATTTAGCTCTTATTTCTGGCA
>NW_021832267.1:55000-60000 GCF_006345805.1 Octopus sinensis | reverse complement strand
ACGAAACTAAGTGAATGAATGGATAGGGAGTGTGAGAGGAAGTGTTGAGTAAGGGCCACTGTAACACGTCCATATCCACAATCACACTTCTGACTGGAAGTGAGTGTAACTATTTGAGTGTGAGTGAAAGACTAACAGAATTTACAATACGAGCTCAATCACCATTTGTAAAACGACGTAAGGTGTGAAAGTGAGTGAGAGGCTGAGAGGGAGCTACGTTTGGAGATGCGCGGCAACTTACTTCAGCTCACCTTTTGACAAATTGATATATGCATAGATATGGGGTGTGTGTGTGTGTGTGTGGTGTGTGTGTGTGTGTGGTGTGTTGTGCGTGCGTGTGTGCGAGTGTATGTGTGTGTATGTGTATAGATATACATACACACACACACACACACACACACACTATATATATATAATATATATAGCGAGAGAGAGAAAGAGAGAGAGAGAGAAAGGGGGAGAAAGCGAATATAAGCGATAAAGAGAAATACAGACAGTGATATATATAGTCTAGTTTAACATATATATATATATATGTGTGTGTGTGTGTGTGTGTGTACGTGTATGTGTGTGCGTGTGTGTGTGCGTGCGTGTGCGTGTGTATAGAAAAGTGGGAGTAAGAGAGACAGAAAAAGAGGAGTGCAATGAATGCAAAGAGGGAAAGTATGTGAAGGAGAGAGATAAGGAAGAGCGTGTGTAAGAGTGGGAGATAGATTTGGAAGAAAGAAGTGTAAGAAAGATATAGGAAAATGCATGAAAGAGAAAGTTAAAGAGTGAAGGGAGAGAGAGAGAGAGAGTAATAGTGTAGAAAGAAGAGAGAGAGAGAGAGAAAGAGCGCAAGGTAGGAGAGAAAGAGAAAGAGAGACAGTCAACACATCAGCTGTACGTCATCATTTGACAATTAGAAATAGTGTGACAAAATCACGTCACGTCTTCCTTACGCCGTCATTTCTCAAAGGAGACAGGAGTGAAGGTGAGAAGAGAGAGGGAAAGGAAGAGGAGACAGTTATATCAAGTCATTGAGAGAGAGAGGAGTAGTAGTAAGAGACAGTAAGAGGGGGAAGATAGCCAGGGGAGAGAGAGAAAGACAGAGAGAAGTGCAGTTGTCTAAGGACCTGCATATCATCTCGGTCACATCATTTAAGAGATAGAAGAGAGAGAGGGGGAGAGGGAGAAATAGAGAGAGAGAGTGAAAGGGAAATAGTGAGGGGTGAAGGAGCTAAGGAGTGAAGGGTGAAGGAGCTGTACCAGCCGGCTAGCAACACTTGCCAGAGGCTGTGAAACTGGAAGAGCCCTGTGTTAATTACATATCTATTTTGTTGGCATGTCGTGTATATCATGCATAGTAAAATACAAACAATACACCCTTTGCACAAACACACAAGCTCACACAAACACAATCATAGACACACACACACATATATATACATATATAGAACAACACATGTGTGCGCGTGTGATGTATACACACGTGTGCGCGCACACACACACACATATATGTATATATTTATATCTATTCAAGTTTACACACACACACACGCACATATATACATATATATTTTTGCATGTAACTTAAAATTTTTTTTAATGTCTGCTCCGATATATACACTCGTACACACACATTTATGTGTGCAAACATACATATATACATGTATATTAGTGGGAAAATGTGCACATATCTACAAACTATAACATTACAAAAAGAAAGCATATTGTAAGAGACATACAATTGGAAGCAAAAGAAACGGTGTATTAAGAGAAAAAAGGAAAAACATGCTGGTTGATCTAGAATCTGGGACTGGTGGCAGCAAGGGAAGTCAGTAGAACAAGGATCATTGTAGAACAGTAGCGTTGTTTCATTCGGTGAAGCTACGGTTTAACGTTTGAGATTAACATACAAGAGGAACAGGTCCTCTCTTTTGTAATTAACGTTTGCCATATAGACTTCAATACGTTTTTCTTTTTCATTCGAGAAAACTTTTGGTAATGATGGTGAACATGATATATTTGGATAAGTTTATATACTGTGAGAGTAGAATATTGTGAAATTTTGAGGCGCACCTTTCGCTTCGGAGAGACGGCATTTTGTTTTTTTTTTCTCCTCAAAGGAAGCATGTGCACTTCTATAAGCTGACGAACGTTTACTATATTGAGGTTTCCGACGTAGATCACCTCTCCCACCACCACCACACCACCACCACCACCACCACCACCACCACCACCACACCACCATCACCACCATCGTCGCCGCCGAGGCCCCACCACTTTCGTCAGTGCATGCGTTTGACTCTATGGTGTTTATTTCGATTGGAAGTCAAACAAAAATTAAAACAAAAGATACGTATCAGTGCAACTTGCTTAGCAATTTGAAGAAAACTATGTTGTAAAGCTAAAGATGAAGAAAATGAAAAAGAAAAAAACGAACACTCCTGCTTAAGTTGCTCCATTAAACAAACTTATGTGTAGTAGGCAGCTAACTGGCAGAAAAATATGTTGCAGAAAGGAAAGCAGAGGCTTTCCTTTCTGACGTGAAATCCCTCCGAGAATAGTTATGGCTTTTATCCTTTCGAAGTCGATAAAATCAAGAACAAATCAAGAACCGTCTTCGGTGTAACTCACTAAACTCCTTCACTCAAAGCTGCCGGACTTGAGCCTCGATCAGAGACAGTTAATCATACTTCTGCATAAAAAAAATTATGAATAATATGTTTTTGAAGATGCTCAATTAAAATATGGATTTTCTGAAGTCATAATACAAAATATATAAAAATCTGCGGTGTACCTGGGTCTCGTTGTGGTGCACCATTTAAATACGATTGATCAATTGTAGTACTCAATTCTTGACCATTATAATATGGTGGTATTTTATGTTGTTATTATCTTCTGTTTGAAGCAGTTTTAACTATAACATTGAATATAAAAACTACTCCAGTCAAGAATTGTGTTGACAAGTTTCACTCTATCCTTACTAAATTATAAATTGTCTTACTGCTTCCATTAAGAGCGTTCTTTTAACAATGAGGTTCTCCAGTTATATATTTGCTTTATAATTTGATAATTTGGTTTCAGCCATTATTGTTTTATTTATGGTAGAGCATTTATACAATGGATCACTGTCATGTATGTAATCTTTTTCACATAAAACACTTTGATGTCAATAACACTGAGCCCCTATCCGTCTGTTTGTCTGTCTGTCTCCCCCTCTCTCTCTCTCTCTCTCTCTCTTCTCTCTCTCTCTCTCTCTTTCTATCGTCCTCACGCTGTCTTTAACTGCACTTAGACTTTCCATGTTTGGAAAAATTTACCATTAACTTAATTGGGATATTTCACCTGCTACTATTAATCCTCACAACTTGAATATAAATGTGTATGTGTGAGTGTATATATGCATGCGTATGTCTGTCTGCATACACACATATACACACATTCATAAATACATACATACATCATACATACATACATGGATATATTCAAACATAGACACACACACACATATAATATTTAATTTATTTTTTGGTTTATTTCTTCATACATTGTAGAAACATACTCTTTTAATGTTATTTATATAAATTACAGCGAAAAAATGGTTTACCGCCAAGAGATTTCACTCTAATACCAGATTATCTACAATAATCGCAAGAGAGTAAGAAAAGTCTCTACGGTAATCAAGCACACGAAATCTGAAATTCCACGGCTTATAGATTGTTTCAACAAGGCAATTGAAATATTTAGAGTTAAAATCAGCTTATACAAAATTGCTGTCATATTTGAAGAAAATATACAACACATGCCTAATATAAACAAAAATACTCTGGTTGATTATTTTATTTATCTTTATAGCGCTGGGAAGTAGGATAATGATCCTTGCAAACAACATCCCCGCAGGTATTCAAAAGGATTCTATAGCTTTCAATAGGTTTGAGTGCAAGCGATACAGAATGAAACCAGGAACAAAGATAAATGCATATGATATCTGTGCCTGGAATCGTCGAAAGAATCTCTACACAGGAGTCATATGTCCCTAAGTGTTTTAAGTCCTATATCTTTTAAGTCCTAAAATCTGTGTACAACTTGCCATAGTCCTGACTGAAGATGTGATGGCTACAACTACAACATCGGCCGAACATTGAATACCCAACTAAATCGATTGAAATAACGAATTTTTCTCCCTGAACATTTCTGATGCTCCTACCCAGTATGTACTATAAATCGCATTAAACAGCATCGAATCGCATTCCACTCCAACATACGGTGTTACGGGGTCTGAGTCGGAAGTTAGGACCAAATGCAGAAGGTATTATAATAATCCTTTCTACTATAGGCACAGAGTCTGACATTTTGAGATGGGGGATAGTCGATTACATCGGCGCCAATGTTCAAACAGTACTAATTTTATCAAATCTGAAGGGATGAAGCGCAAAGTCGAAATGGAAATTGGACCCAGAATATGAAGACGGACGAAATGCCGCTAAGCATTGCGCCCGACGTGCTAACGATTCTGCTAGTTTACTGCCTTCGGAGATACTAGAGTAATAATAAAAACCCTTTAATATTAATAGGAAGAAGAGCCACTGTTATTAGAAGTACGAAGGTCAGGCTTGCGTAGGATGAAAGATTGCAAGGATAAAACACTATACAAGAAATTGAAAGCGAATGAAACTGAAAATACGTGGGTAAAAGAACAGAATGCTTGGATAATTTCATAGCGATGATGAAGATAAGACAGACAGAGAAAAAAGATGGCTGGAGATGACTAAAAGTGATTTAAAACAGGAAACGGAGGCTGTAATCTGTGCTGCCCAAGAGCAAGCACTAAGAACAAACTACATAAAATACAGAATAGACAACACACCAGAAAGTGATTAGTGCAGAATCTGCGGACAAAATGGTTAAACCGTATGGCATATTACCAGTCAATGTACGCCACTAGCCCAGATAGAATATAAGACAAGCAATTACAATATAGCAAGGCTTGTCCATTGGACGCTTTGCAACAAGTA
>NW_021832267.1:37500-52500 GCF_006345805.1 Octopus sinensis | reverse complement strand
ACAATGGAAAATAACTTATGGAGCTGTCATCGGGAGGTATAGAGGTATAGTAATGGCAACAGTCCATTGGCATTTATTTCTGGTGGCAATTTCCATTTGTAGATAATCGTCCCGTTTTGTAGATGACTGCGAACATTGAAAACTGTATTGGTTGAAAATTATGGAAATTCTTTCCTTATGAACTTATTTATTGCTAATCCACAGATAAAGAATATATATATATTTTTTTTCTTTTGGAAGCACTCCGGTTACGACGACGAGGGTTCCGGTTGATCCGAATCAACGGAACAGCCTGCTCGTGAAATTAACGTGTAAGTGGCTGAGCACTCCACAGACACGTGTACCCTTAACATAGTTTTCGGGGATATTTAGCGTGACACAGAGAGTGACAAGGCCGGCCCTTTGAAATACAGGTACAACAGAAACAGGAAGCAAGAGTGAGAGAAAGTTGTGGTGAAAGAATACAGCAGGGATCACCACCATCCCCTGCCGGAGCATCGTGGAGCTTTAGGTGTTTTCGCTCAATAAACACTCACAACGCTCGGTCTAGGAATCGAAACCGCGATCCTATGACCGCGAATCCGCTGCCCTAACCACTGGGCCATTGCGCCTCCACTTATATATATATTATATATATATATATATATATACACACATACATATATATATAGATATTTATATGATTATAAATATATATATATATATATATATATATATATATATATATATATATATATCTATACATATATATATATATATATATATATATATATATATAAGAGAGATAATGGTGTCATTGTGACCCAAATGTATCAGGTAATGTTGAATAAGTGCTAAAGACAGACTATAGTTAAGTTCTAGATTCGGTAATATTGCGAATAAAGAGTTCAACGTTGGTTCTATGTCAGTGTATGTAGATAAGAATTTTTTTTGGTAATAAGATAAAAAAAAAATACAAGGCTGTATAGATATTAGAGCATTTATAGATAGAAGGTCTTACCGCTGTTTCTAGGATATTAATTAATAATATTCTTTCATCGGAGACGGTGTGAGAGGAAAAAATGTAATCATAGTTAGTTTAGACGTGATACAAATAGAGAGTGAGGTGGAGGAAAGAAAATAGAAATAAGATATGTATGGATATTGAATTTATAAATCAGTTTTATAGGCATAATCGTATATATGCAATTTACCAATATCCTTTGAGTAAAATCCTAAAGTCCAACAGAGTTTAATATGAGTCCTTCCAAATATAGAGTTTATAAGCAATGTAATATTCTCTTATCAGTGAGATCCAGCAGATTTTTAAACTTGGTCATTCCCAGTAGGGAATTTATATACAGTGTTGTAGAGTCAAGGTTTGTATTTTTAAAATACTATGGAGAATAACATTCCTGATATACAAAATAACAGAATAATCGCTGTCTGGATGCTTTTCAGCTGAAATCTGCTTGATCAGGGCTGACTTGGGGCTAAACAACAAAAATAATAGCAACAGAACAACAACAACAAATGCCACCGCCACTACTACGACCACCACCATGGAATCAACAGTAAATTAAATATCGATGGTTTGCAATGTTAAACTTTTTTTCTTGTTTTTTCTAGCTAATTAGTATCTATAAAGGAAAAAAATTTGGTCTCATTATCTCAGACATGTTCAATCTTGTTTGAATTAATTAATAGAAGAAAAAACAGTTTAAGAGCTGTGCTGTGTTGGATTAGCAAGGGATTTGATTCATCTTAACTCATGCGTTAAAGCGGAAACATTTGCATCGCGGTAGAGTCACGAGTATTTAAGAATACACGTGTACTGTTGCATTTACTTGTGATTTATTTTATTATTAATATTATTACTTATAGCAGCAAGCTGGCACGCCGGGCAAAATATTTAGCGGCATTTCAGCAGTCACTATGCTATGAGTTCATATTCCGCTTTTCCTCTTTTCTAGGTTACTTATAACACTGGGGTCAATGTAGTCGACTAGTTCCCTCCCACAAATTTCAGACCTTGTGTCTATAGTAGAAAGAATTATTTTCTGCCTCTATAAGGCGACGAGCTGGCAGAAACGTTAGCACGCCGGGCGAAATGCGTAGCCGTATTTCGTCTGCCGTTACGTTCTGAGTTCAAATTCCGCCGAGGTCGACTTTGCCTTTCATACTTTCGGGGTCAATAAATTAAGCACCAGTTACGCACTGGGGTCGATGTAATCAACTTAATCCCACCCCCGCCGTCGGCTGCCCTTGTGGCAAAAATTTGAAATCATTATTTTCTGCCTCTATATTATCTAAGCAACACAGGCTTTCAGAATCGGGAGATGCTCTTTACGAGACCATAAACATTTCGCAAAGACTCTTAGTATACTTTGTAGGAAATTCTTGGCTGCTGATATTAAATGAAGGGTTAAACACTTATGGTATGCAAACTAGTAGGTCCAGTTCTCTGAATCTACATGATTCAGAGAACAGATGCAATAAGGGTCAAAAATCAATCAAGACAATTCCTTTTTGTCTTCAGTTTACGGAAAAGTGGTGAAATTATTATACACACGCGTACATACGCCCGCATGTATGCATGCGTGTACGTATATCTGTATGTGTGTCTATGTGTCCAAATATGTTTGTGTGAACGTGCGGGTCCAGTTGTTCTTGCTGTTGAGCCCCACGTCAGCCATCTTTAGTAGTATTTCAGTAATGGCCTAGCTATTCCATAAAAAGAGTGTCGATATAATGATTACATTTAAGAGCGGTATGAATGACGAAAGTTAAAAAGAAAACTTAAAGGCGATACCTCATCTCAGGTGCAGCCCAATGGCTAAGGCTGGCGATATATATATATATGTGTGTGTGTGTGTGTGTGTGTGTACATACGTAGATATATATACACATTATATATGCATATATATATATATATATATAAAAGTAAATAAATGATACAACGAAGTATCGATATTTACTGGAAAATAGCGAACGTAATAAATACGACGCTAATGTATAGCTTCACTGCGTATGTACTAGTAAAGATGCGTGTGTGCAACAAACATGAAAAATTGTCTTACCTCTAGGAAGAACATCTGAAAAATGAAAAACCTAGATAAGGATAATGCAGTACCGGTTTCGGATTTTTCAAAATACGAATGCCAATCGTATAATTGATTTATCTTCATCAGCCACATATACCCCAACAACATTTCAAATGTTGCCATCTATGCCAGTACACTCGTCTGAACGCCAAAACTTTAACAGAGTGAGAACAGTGAAGAAGCTTCAATGAAAATAGTGATGCAATACGAGAGTATTGCTTTCCAGTAAAGAATAGTCCGTGAGGGTAAAATTATACATAAAAGTAAATAAATGATACAACGAAGTATCGATATATATACTGGAAAATAGCGAACGTAATAAATACGACGCTAATGTATAGCTTCACTGCGTATGTACTAGTAAAGATGCGTGTGTGCAACAAACATGAAAAATTGTCTTACCTCTAGGAAGAACATCTGAAAAATGAAAAACCAATACTCTCGTATTGCATTACTATTTTCATTGAAACTTCTTCACTGTTCTCACTCTGTTAACGTTTTGGCGTTCTGACGAGTGTACTGGCATAGATGGCAACATTTGAAATATTGTTGAGGTATATGTGGCTGATGAAGATAAATCAATTATACGATTGGCATTCGTATTTTGAAAAATCCGAAACCGGTACTGCATTATCCTTATCTAGGTTTTTCATTTTTCAGATGTTCTTCCTAGAGGTAAGACAATTTTTCATGTTTGTTGCACACACGCATCTTTACTAGCACATACGCAGTGAAGCTATACATTAGCGTCGTATTTATTACGTTCGCTATTTTCCAGTAAATATCGATACTTCGTTGTATCATTTATTTACTTTTATGTATAATTTTACCCTCACGGGCTATTCTTTACTGGAAAGCAATACTCTAGTATTGCATTACTATTTTCATATATATATTATATCTATATATATATATATATATTATATATATATATATATATATATATATATATATATATATATATATCTATATATATATATGTATAGTTATTATTTGAGGAAATAAAATCCAAACTTAAGGAAAAGAATTCAATTTAGAAATACTAAAGTCATATTACACACAATATAATATATATATATATGTATAGTTATTATTTGAGGAAATAAAATCCAAACTTAAAGGAAAAAGAATTCAATTTAGAAATACTAAATCATATTACACACAATATAATATATATATAAAATATTAGAAAAAACCCACCTTTTATCAATTCAAAATGAATAGTTAAATTACACCATCTAGAAAATTACATATAATAGAGAAGGTAAAATTAAAATAACAATCAAATGTAAAGATTAAGTAAATTACAAAAATAATATAATGTATCTAATAGGTAGAAAAACAACACATGTTTCGCTGCTATATTTAAGAAATGATTATAGTAGTAGAGAAATCACTTCCATATAAATATAGTCGCTCATCAGGTTAAAAATAAAATAGAACAATAAAATAATTAATTTATAAATATACTTTAATATATATACATGTATATATATATATATGTATGTAGTATGTATGTATGTATGTATATGAAAATTCTAAATGTACATAAGTGAAAAATATAATAATTCTTCAATAATTAAATAATTTAAAATTAAATAAAATACACTAAGCTATTACAAGTCATTAAATTGTAATCAAAATAAGAAACGTTTCAAATATAGACAAACTCCTTAAATAAGCTAACCATATTATAAAAATACATGTATAGTATCTATATATTTAATATAACAATCTATAACAAAATTGACTAAATATCAAATAATATAATACCTAATTAACTTAAATTTAGTATTACAAATACATAATCCACCTATATATCAATATATAATATAATATATTATGATAAAATATATAAATAAACAAATATATATATATATATTAGCGATAACAATATGCTAATGGAAAGTAAGAAAACCTATCAACCCCAAATTAAAGGAAGGTGCTAAAATATTAGAACCAAAGAACAATACACTATGAAGATGTACAATCACAATCACCAGTCCTCTACCAAACCAGTCAATAACATTAACAATAATAAAAACGATCAAGTCAAAATAATAGCAAGAAGTAACTAATATTGATAAGCAAACTAAATTACTAAGTTCAACGATTCTGTTAATCTATCTAGATTTTAAAATGATAAGCGTCTAATTAATCAACTCAATCGATTCCATTCATGAAAAATACAATCAAAAATTTGAAATAGTACAAATACACTAAAATGCATTATATAAACTCGTTATATTAATATCCATGTATAATATCTATAGATTTAATATATCACACGATAAAAAAGTTAAACATAAACTTTATATTAAAATAAAAACTAGTTTATTTAAAAATAATACTATTTAATGAAAATATAATCTAATTATTATAAGAAATAAAGTCTAACAAAATAAATTCTCAAGTTAAATAATATGTAAAATGTAAAATCTTTTATAACAATTAAACATCGGACGTAAAAAATACTATCAAGAAACTATAAATAAATAAAAATATTACATCAAACAATAATAATATCAACAATAATAATAATTTCGAACACACAACGGTTCAATATTCAAATAAAATAGAGAAACGATAAAAATCAGACTTAGCTTTAACGAAGAATGAAGAGTAACTGAATTTTAAAAAGAAATATATATTTAAGGCGTTTATAAAATTATCGCGTGGATACATAGTGCAAAGAAATAAGATAAATCCTCAAAGAACGTAGCGAAACTTTTAACAATGAAAAATACGAAAAGAAAAAAACGTTTATAAAATATATCGCGTGGAATACAATAAATACTCAATGAACGTGGCGAAATTATTATCAATGAAAAATACTAAAAGACGAAAAAACTTAAAGCTCCATGAACTAAAAAAATTGAAAAAAACTCAACTAATGGAGAAACTAATATAAAGACACCCAAATAAAAATAACAGACACCTATTATTATATTATTAAATATAGCAGCGAAACACGCGTCGTTTTCTACCTATTATATACATTATATTATTTTTGTAATTTACTTAATCTTTACTTTTTATTGCTATTTTGATTTTAACTTCTCTATTATATGTAATTTTCTAGATGGTGTAATTTAATTATTCAGTTTGAATTGATAAAATGGGTTTTTTCTAATATTTTATATATATATGTGTATATATATATATATATATATATATATTATATATATATATATATATATATATATATATATATATATGTTCTCTCCTTTTTTCTCGCCTTGTTTCTTTGTGTTCCTTTCTGTGGAAGAGCGTAGGCTCGAAACGTTAAAGACTTTTCAATTCCCGAGCGTTATACTAATACATCTGTTTGTTTTCTACACCACTAGTCTTCGTCTTTTGTTTTTTTTCGTGAATTCTCCCTATATATATAGTATGTGTGTGTATGTGTGTGTGTGTGTGTGTGTGTGTGTGTGTGTGTGTGTGTGTGAGTGAGTGTGTGCATGTGTGTGTCTTTTGGGTTGAGGAGGGGTGTGTGCTTGCTTGTGTATGTATCAGCGTTTGATTTTATGTACGAACGTCCAAACGATTTAAACGTTGCCCCTGTTTTGCATGTTCAAATGACTGTGCATAATTTCAAGTTACATTTCTAAAAGGAGTTCAGCCATCTTGAAAAAAGGAAATTTGTCTTCTTATTATTATTATTATTCAGTATTTTTTCTTCAGTTTTTTTTTTACCCCTTCACCATCTTCTTCTCCTCCAACATTGCAGCAGTACAGTTGATGAAAATGGCTAAATTCTTGACATATAAAGCAACTAGATACTAACGAGTAATTAACGTTTGTGGTTTTCCAACTGTCATCTTTAGAAAGGAAAAAGCAGATGTATGTGGTGATGAGGGGAAGAGCATTTGGTTACATGATTCTGCCAGGGACTATTAAATATTGCCTTTTGACGTTTACGCTTCTTTATTTATTTATTTATTCGGTTCAATTATCTTTTTTTATATATTTAAAGGATTTTTTTTGACAGCTTGGTTTGATTCTGAATAAATGAATAAATAAATAACTAAATAGAAATAAAATAAAAATAATTTGAAATAAAACTAAAATAAAAATAAGAAATATAAATAAATGAAGGGCCCCGTGATTGAGGGGCGGTAAGTGAACGGAGGACGTGGTGTGAAGGTGTGATATTAGTCGGATGGAGTCTCTTCACCGTGGTTCATTAGAGCAACGCGAGTTCTAATCGGGTCATATACGAACAACATCAATAACAACATGAACATGAACATCAGCATCAACTACTACTACTACTACTACTACTACTACTACTACTACTACTACTACTACTACAACTACTACTGCTGCTGCTGCTGCTGCTGCTGCTATTGCTCGGAAAGAAGAGGTTATTAGAGAATTAAAGACGTGTGCCTGCCATCTGGCACATGCAGATAGATCTCGTGTGATGTCACTTCACCAATATAACAGCAGTGGTCGCTACCACCACTACCACCACTACAACCTCACTAGCACCACCGTCATCATCATCACCACACTCACCGCCGTCACCACCATCAGTCACCAACAGTAATCATACCACCAACAGCCATCATCAGACAACCACCACTTCAACTATCATGTTACCACAACCGCCACACTACTGTCACCACCGCAACCGCTGTCACCGCCACCATTGTCGGTTGTCATCACTACATCCCTAACAACCATCACTAACAACCACTACATCGCTCCAACCACCACCATTCCAACATTATTATCAGTCCCCATCCCTACCATCAGTCATTCTCCCGGCCATCAGTCACCATCACTCATCATCACCACTACTTCGTCATATACTCCCAGCTCAGTCATCACAAATACTACTACAGCAACCACTGCCGCTACCAAACATACCGCCATAGTATCACCCCACCACCACCACAACTATATCCTTCACCATCATGAACACCACCACACTACAGCCTTTACGACGAGACCACCACCCATAAATTCAATGGCTTTTTATCGCTACATCCACCACCATAAACCCGATCATCAGTATGAGTGACACCACGCCCTCAACTCCCACTCCGCCTTCGTCATCAGCATCACTACCACTAATACGAGAATAAACACCGTTGTCCCCACTGCCACAAACGTCCCCACCTCAACCACGAAAATATTCCTACTTCCACTACCACCAGAACCACCACGATAAGCATCGCCATCACAATCACCTAAACACTCTACCATCTTCAGCATCAGCACCACCACCGCCTACATCATCCAGATCACCGAAACCACTAGCACCACCACCACTACCTCTACCACCCCTCAATCACCCCTCCCGCTGCTAGCCCCACCGCAATCATCACCATCACTATCAGCACATAAACATTCACATCACAACTGCCTCAACACCATACCACCCTCAGCACCGCATCCTCCACAACAACCTTATCACCACCCCACCTCACACACATACACACACGCACACACAAACTCACACACATACACACACGCACACACAAACTCACACACATACACACACACACATCACCACCGACACTACCAACAGCACCAGCATCAACACTACCACAACCTCCACCACTATCACTATCATTGTCTACCAACGCCCCGACATCATTTCGCTCGTATCGTAAATACCCTAAACATCGCTGCAATAATCAATGCCTCTCTAAAACCATACCGGAATCGAAACCGACACCAACACATTGGCCCTGTCAAATTATGACACCCCTAATGTCAACAATAAACGGATTGAAAGGTCCAGAATTAGGGTGAGACAGAAAGAGAATGAGCGGGGAGAAATGGAGAGAAAGGGTTCTAAATGTGGAGTTAAAGGGAGCCATTTAGGGATTAGGGTGGAGGTTGTGTCGAAGCTGAAAGGATCCAGTTACAGGCTAAATAACAAGTGTCGTATGTCATAGTAAAGAGCTTCAACTCGGTGGATGAGGTTGGCAGTTCGATCCCTGCGCTGGGTGGCAGATATACTTTAATTCGTTGGGGAAGTGGAGAGGGAAACATACATACGAACATTCATACATGCACGCAAACACATTTATACATACACACACATATTTATAGATGTATATAGATAAAAATATATAAATGCATACATATATGCATGAATATATATTCATGCATATACGCATAAATACACACACACATATATATATACACGCACACATATTTATACATACATACACATACACATATATACATACATGCACACATGCATATAAATATGTATACATATACAGACACGCACCATATATATACATATACATACATACACACATACATTATATATAATGTATATATATATATATATATATATATATATATATATATATATATATATATATATATATATTATATATACATATTTTATGTATGTATATATATATATATATATATGTATATATATATATACACATACATACATATACACACACGCATATAATTTTAATCTGTCGGTAGAGATAATGGAGTAGATATTATTAATTGTAAATCAATCTGAAAAATAAGAAAGCTTAAAGATCGTGTGACATAGTGTTGTTGTTGTTATTGTTGTTGTTAACGTTGTTGTTAGTAGTAGCGGGGGAGGAAGATTTTTTTTGTGTGTGGAGGAGTGGGGGATCATATTTGCAATAATGATTATTGTTTACACGCGTACAGACATATTTAGTAGACATAGAAATAGACCGGTAGCTGGGTAGATAGAGAGGCAGGTAAATAGATATGATAAATAGATAGATAAATAGATAAACAGGCTTTAAAAAAGGCCGAGAGACGTTCTCTTATATATATACATACATAAATATATATATATATATATATATATATATATAGATATATATATTATATATATATAATATATATATATATATATATACATACATATATGTGTGTGTATTTATATATATATATGTATACATACATGCATATGTGTGTGTGTATTTATATGTATATATATATATATATATATATATATATATATATATATTTACATGCACACATATACGATGTCTGTGAGTGAAGACAGAGAAAAGGTGGGAGAGGGATGGGGAGGGACAGAACAGGTTGGGATGTGTAGATGGAAGAGAAGTTTGAAGGAAAAATGTGTGATAAAAAATATAAAAAGAATGAAGAGAATTGAAAAAGATTGATAGCTTCGCGTGAGAGTAATGAGAAATAGAAAAAAGAACTAATGTTATCACTATCATTAATATTTTTAATACTATTATTTTTATTATCTGCCTCTTCTTCTTTCCTTCTTCCTCCTCCTCATCCACAAAAACGCCTCCGTCGTCGTCGTCAGCATCATCGTCACCATCTTCCTGATTCTTGTTAATTGTAAATAATCATTAATATGTTTATTGATGTTATTTAAGTTGACAGGCACAAGGGCGAAAATCTAGATTTTGTGGGACGGACGCTAAGTGAACACTCAAACATGCGTACATATAACCATACACGTATATACACGCATTCACATACATACATACATACATACATACATACATACATACATACATACATACATACATACATACATATTGCATGTGTGTGTGCGTGCGTGTGCATGTATATTTCAATGCATTTACGGAAGAATATATTTATATATATATATATATATATATATATATATATACACACACACGTTTATGCAAAATTCGCCTGTAGACGATTATGAATATACATAGAGTGAGATACACACACACACACACACACACCACACACACACACACACGCACACACATATATATACAAAGAGAGTAAAAAGGAGACGCAGTTACTGCAGAGAGCTCTAGAGTGCAATAGGGGCGAATTAAATGGCAAAAGTCTTTTTCAAAAATCTGCGTGTGTGTGTGTGTGTGTGTGTGTGTGTGTGTGTGTGTGTGAAAAGAAATTTCGTGACTCCAATTTTAGTATTAATCTCCAATAATGGCGCTCGGTAATTGCTGGCAACAGATAAGATGACCGACAGATGGCAGTTTTTGACACTCTTCATATAAACTAAACCATGTTGATGCTGACGTGACAATCTGCAACTAAAACTTTTTTTTCTTTTTTTCTTGTCTTAAATTTTTGGTATCCATTTCTTTAAGATAATTTTTCGCGACCGTCATCTCTATTTCCATCACTTTCGAATCACACGATCGCAGGGAGGTTCCACTGGCAATGAGGATCGCTTAATCGCTTACTTTGCTGTAGTTTAAAAAGATGTTTCAGCAGCCGGCTACTGATGATCACAAAAGAGGTAAAATAGAATTTATATTTACCCTACCTTTTAGTGTTGTCATATAGTCAATTGTATGACTTTTCTGTTCATCTGTAGCCAATATTGATTGAAAGACATAGATGTCATGTCCATACATTTTGAAACTGTTAAGGTAAACAAGTTTTCGTTACATAACTTAGCATAATATCTACCTGGTTAAATCCTGTCATTCATATTATCTGGAAAAAGATATAGGTGTGAAGTTCATACTTTTCGAAACTGGTAATCCAAACTCTTAAGGCGGCGAGCTGGCAGAATCGTTACCACTCCGGGCGAAATGCCTAGCGGTATTTCGTCTAGCGTTACCTTCTGAGTTCAAATTCCACCGAGGTCGACTTTGCCTTTCATCCTTTCGGGGTCGATAAATTAAGTACCAGTTACGCACTGGGGTCGATGTAATCGACTTAATCCCTTTGTCTGTCCTTGTTTGTTCCCTCTATGTTTAACCCCTTGTGGGTAGTAAAGAAATAGGTATTTCGTCTAGCGTTACCTTCTGAGTTCAAATTACGCCGAGGTCGACTTTGCCTTTCATCCTTTCGAGGTCGATTAAATAATTACCATTTACGCATTGGGGTCGATGTAATCGACTAAAATACTTTGTCCTTGTTTGTCCCCTCTATATTTAGCCCTATGTGGGCAATAAAGAAATACAAAAACATAAGGTCATTCTTTTTCCTGCGTCGTCTTTCACTTTTCCATTACGAGGATAGATAAACGTATAAGATCATCCTTGATCGGACAAACCTTTGATCAAAAGCGTTCCAGCCATGACCATCTTGTCTTTCTAACGATGAGATATCTACATTAACGGAGATTTGGTTTTTAGCGACTTAATGTTCACTCAACCGTATTCTTGTTTCAACCGTGACCACCCCGTCTTTTTGCAGTGCAAAAAGATTTTCAAGATTGTGTACGTGTCTATTTTCAAGATTAGTGTACGTGTCTATTTTTTTTTTTAGAAAATAGGGTATTTTGAAGAAAATTTGACTGCTATATCCAGCTGATGGAACAAACAAATTAAGTCTTCCATAATACGTTAGAATCAATTCATTTGATCAAAACCCCTTTTCTTTTCTGGAGCAGTTCTTGTATTTATTTAAAATGTTGAACGACCACAGTGAAGTAAACTTCGATATTTCCAAGACCTATGAAGTATAAACGAAGACTCAGTAATCTCGAGATATTGATAATAATAATGATGATTTCGACTTTTGGCTCAAGAGTAACAATTCGAGGGGAGGGATTTGGTCGATACAATCGACCCCAGTACTTGACTAGTACTCCATTTTATCGACCCCAGAGGGGTGAATGGCAAAAGTTAATCCTTGTGGAAATTGAATTCAGAACGTAATGAGTTGGAAGAAACCCCGCTAAACATTTTATCCGATTCATATCATTGGTACTTTGTTTTATCGACCTTGAAAGGATGAAAAAAAAACAAAGTTGAACTTAGAACGCACACAGCTGAAACAAGTGCTGAAGAGACATTTTGCTCTACACCTTCACAGCTCTGCCAATCCAACGCCATGCGAATGACTGTAATAGTGAATTAAAATAGTTCCGGTTCCATGTACTTTGAAAAGATGTTTAGAGGACTAATTCAAGCCCATTAGTCAACTGGTGCCTCATGCTGTCGTTCTTAGAAGGATGATGATCGAAATAAGCCGAGTTGTTATTGGATATAAGAACACAAAAAATGAACCAGACGCTGTAACGTGTCTTTCCTTTTGGGAGATTCATTTGTATGTCATTCACTTTCCTAATGATGTGTGGTATGTACGGCAATGGGTCATACTGTTGTGGCTTCATCCTAAGTGTTGCCTATGATCAAAGGCCATTTCAGCCGTAGCCATAAATTCTGTCACAAGAGTTTAATCTAACCATCTAGCACAGTGGTTCTCAACCGGGTCCATATGGACCCTGAGGGCCCAAATAAGATTTTGGGGTCCATGCAAAATAGTAGACTTGACGATTCACAATAGTATCTCAAGTGCCTCTGAAAAATTTTGCTTAAGATGTAAGTATTGGTAGGTATTACAAGAAACAGTTGGGTTTCCATAGTTCAAACTACACAAGTGGATGTATGAAAAACAAAATAAGAAATTTGAAAGAAGTTTCTATAAAACTGGTTTTTAAACATCGAATGGCTATGGTGGTCCATTAAAATAAAATAGTAACGAAAGGAGTCCATAAATTAAAAAAAGGATGAGGACCCGTGATCTAGCACTTGAGTTAGAAACATTGCCTCACTTGTTTTGTTGATTATTTTATTATAGTTTATTTATTGTCAGATCATCCCCGATCCAGTTGTCTTCCTATGATCAAGGCTTTCTAGCTAAGACGAAGGCCTCTTTCATTTAGACGTAGCGTACATACGAGTAAATTATGCTACCAGTTTTTCTTTTCATTGTTAATGTATTGCTATTTGAGGGAAATTTGGGGCCTCTGTCAAGAGGCTAAAGGATATTACTTAAACGTAAGGTGTGTGTGGAAGATCTCGAGATGCTGTTTCTAATACTTTTAATCACCACGTAGAAGTTTCTCTGGTTGACCGCACGCGTACGTTAATGATAGCATCACCCCTTCGTGTGATGTATCATAAACTTTTATTGTTGATAACATGAATATTATAACTATTCTTGGTGAATCCTCGTTAATGATGTTATTACTATGTGTAAAAATCATATGTGCAGTCACATCAATGTATCCGTTGATATAGCATTTATCATTATTGTTGTTGTTGTTGTTAGGCCAAAGCTCAAACTCGATTGATTATTTATCTGACACATTGTCAGCAAAAGCATTAATTGTTACTGATATCCAACAGACCGTTCACTTGTTTACTGCATTTAGGATAGGAAGACTGACAAGGGAGCATTCGTGTAACTTGGGAAGAACAAACAATTCTAGATGTTTTTATTCGAAATTACTAGTTTTATTTGCATTTTTACTAAATATGAGAATACTACAGAAGGCATTTGCCAAAGATAATGTGAATTGACGATAAACTCTAAGTCCTAGATTTCCAAAGACGTTCCACCCATGACAGTTCCATAGTTTTCTCAGACATAGTGTATCTTGGATTATATTATCCTATATGCTTTTCAGTTTTTAACACCTTGGGTATAATTTAAAGGGTATTTAGTGCAGATTTTAAAAGATTGGACGGCAAAATAAGGAGTCACGTTGGTTCACAACGATGACCGTTTCTTTTTTATATTCTTATAATTTAATTTCATTTTCTAAACCCAACATTTTAATGTTGTGTGGACGCCCCCAGACGATGAAGTAGGCTAGCCCGATACGTAGATATAGAGGGAGAAGTCTAGACGCCAGAGTTGAGTAGAGGTCATCCGAACGTGCGATATAACAAAGATATCAACACGAAAACCCCCAGCACTAAGCACTTGTTATGTACGAATATCTTCACATCATACATAGTTTGTATCACATCATATACTATATAGTGTCGTTTGATGTCCCATATATCTCATTACACATCATATATCATATCATATCATATGTATAATCATATGTTGTATATCATAAGTCATATACTACATTATACCATATAATGTCTTAAGCTGTATCGTATATCATATGAAATCACGCCACAACATATTATAGGATGTAATACCGTTTCTACTA